>NW_026935609.1:0-6768 GCF_032062105.1 Saccostrea cuccullata
TAAGTTTTTAGTGTGAATAATTGGTGCGCGCTTCATGAGATATGCATATGCCTACGTGAAAAGTCTGTATGATGAACACATTAATAACTCACACAAAACTGAAAAAAATTTCTGAATGTAAATCTAAATTCCACATATGAGTTATACTTTGTAATATCTCAAACATGCCATAGAGTAGTCCTTTTAAATTAAATTTCTCTGGTTTATTAAACTAAGTAAACATCAAAACAGTACTTTGGTAGTTACCTCTTCTGCCAATTTAGAACTTAGCTCATTTCATTCAGAAAGCAAATAATCATTTTTAGAGATATAACTTGCAAACAGCTGATTTACTCAAAACTAAATATACTGTCATATTAAACATATGTATTATTCACGGGTAGGTTCTAACCTTTTCGTTCATTCAGGTATACACCATATGTTTGGGGTTTTTTTTAATTTCTTAAATAAGTTGAGCTTTTCATCTTTGCAATGTTCATGTACCAGATATTTCATTTAAACTTTTAAAACATATTACTCTTTCTATTTATTAGGATTTATAACCAAGCTGCAGTTGCTGTTTATTTCTGGGCTGCTAAACTGAACTTACTGTACAATGCATTATTATTTAAACAACAAAATGCTTTCTTTGTTTGTTATTACTGGAATGAAAGGAAGCAGCTGTTGCAGAAAAAATACATAACCCGCGTAAGCGGGTTATGTAAATTTTTTCTGCAATAGCTGCGACCGTTCATTCCAGTAATAACAAACAAAGAAAGATATTTTATTGTTTATATTTATATATGTTTAATTAATAAATTAAAGTAGGATTAAAAAGATTAATTATTGTATTAATGATGCAAACGTCTTTATACGTTTCATTGATGGAACAGCCACTGATTAAGAAATCTGTACAGGCGACATGCTTACTGTAGTTTATGCAGGAGAAAAAGGAGAAAATATTTAGTGGATGTAAATATTCACTGGTAAGTTTAAACTTTTTCATTCATTCATTCATTCATTCATGTACAACAAATGCTTGCCTTTTTATATTTCTTTAATAAGTTGATCTTTTTTTTTTTTGCAGAGAACAAGAAATTTCATTTAAACTTTTCCAACAAAGGAGATGGGTTAACATGACGAGCAAAGAGCCTTTTGCTTCACAAAGATGAAGGTGAAAAACTGGATTTTGCGTAATATTTCATCTAACATGAATGTATACTTTATGTAAAATCTACAACTTGAAAAAATCTCATGAAGTCATTTGCCTTTGAACTATTATACACACATAAAAGATAGCAAAAACAGTCATTTTCTGACACTATAACAATTAACACTATTTTATATATTATATGTAATACAATTGAACAAAAGAAACAATTTTGCTTTCCACAGACCATAATGAAAACTTTAAACTTGTCAACCTCATGGAACCAAATAACGTAAACAATTACAGTAGTGTAGACAATTCCATTAATGTAAACAATGTCACAGGTGTACACAACTCCAGTTATGTAAACAATTCCAGTAGTGTAAACAATTACAGTAGTGTAGACAATTCCATTAATGTAAACAATGTCACAGGTGTACTCAACTCCAGTTATGTAAACAATTACAGTAGTGTAAACAATTACAGTAGTGTAAACAATTACCGTAATGTAAACAATTCCAGTAGTGTAGACAATTACAGTAGGGTAGACAATTACAGTTGTGTAGACAATTACAGTAGTGTAGACAATTACCGTAGTGTAGACAATTACCGTAGTGTAAACAATTACAGTAGTGTTAACAATTACAGTAATGTAGACAATTCCAGTAGTGTAAACAATTACAGTAGTGTAAACAATTACAGTAGTGTAAACAATTACAGTAGTGTAAACAATTACAGTAGTGTAAACAATTACAGTAGTGTAGACAATTACAGTAGTGTAAACAATTACAGTAGTGTAAACAATTACAGTAGTGTAAACAATTACAGTAGTGTAAACAATTACAGTAGTGTAGACAATTCCAGTAGTGAAAACAATTACAGTAGTGTAAACAATTACAGTAGTGTAGACAATTCCATTAAAGTAAACAATGCCAGCAGTGTACTCAACTCCAGTTATGTAAACAATTCCAATAGTGTAAACAATTACAGTAGTGTAGACAATTCCATTAATGTAAACAATGCCAGCAGTGTACTCAACTCCAGTTATGTAAACAATTCCAGTACTGTAAACAATTACAGTAGTGTAGACAATTTCATTAATGTAAACAATGCCAGCAGTGTACTCAACTCCAGTTATGTAAACAATTCCAGTAGTGTAAACAATTACAGTAGTGTAGACAATTTCATTAATGTAAACAATGCCAGCAGTGTACTCAACTCCAGTTTTGTAAACAATTCCAGTAGTGTAAACAATTACAGTAGTGTAGACAATTTCATTAATGTAAACAATGCCAGCAATGTACTCAACTCCAGTTATGTAAACAATTCCAGTAGTGTAAACAATTACAGTAGTCTAGACAATTCCAGTAATGTAAACAATGCCAGCAATGTACTCAACTCCAGTTATGTAAACAATTCCAGTAGTGTAAACAATTACAGTAGTGTAGACAATTACAGTAATGTAAACCATTCAAGTAATCATTAATGTAAACAATTTCAGTAATGTAAACAATTCCAGTAATCTAAACTATTTCAGTTATGTAAACAATTCCAGTAATATAACAATAACAATTAAAGTAATGTAAACAATTTCAGATTGTAAACCATTCCAGTAATGTTAAATTCCAGCAGTGTATATCTCAGCAGACTCCAGGAGTCATGGTTACATTGTCTATAGCGATGTCACCCTGATAACTCCATCCTCGGATGCCTTTAATGTCAACCTGTCAATACATGTACACATGTATTTGCATACCATATAACTTTTTGTTTATACTATAATGAATTCATCGTTTATGACGACATAAATTATTTTATTATTAAATTGATTACCAATTAGGTTTTGAAATATCTAAAAACCACTTTAAATTTTCTCAATCTACTGTAACTAGATATGTGTTCAATTCAAAAAGATATATCAGGCAAATATTAATTTGCACATTTTTATGAGAAAAAATACTCAATGTCATTAATATGATTTCAATTTCAGAGCTTTATCTAAAGTAAGATCATTTTGTCTCCCATTTCAGTCTTTGTTTTTTTTTCTTTAATTCCTTATTTTTGTTTTCAAAACAAAATTCAACCCGTTATATAATTCATTGTTTAAGTCAATAACAGTAAAAATATGTATCTTGTTTGTCAAAACAAAATAAAATTTTATAATACTACATACGTTTACATATCCATCTTTGCACAGAAATGCACAATATAAAGAAAAATGCAATAAGCAATGAAAAATATAAAGTAAAATCCCCCCCTACTCCCCTTCCCTCCTTAAAAAACCCTATCAAGTTAATTTAATCAAAATTATAATAATTCGTTAATTTACCACAAGGTTAGCCGTTGAAGGAATGGTAACCCTTTGAGTAAGCCAGTTGATTCCCTTATTTCCAGATGTATACCATAAGGTCGACAGTGATCCAGACGATCCAGCATTCACTTGTAATGTTCCAATATGTCTGCCATACATATTGTACGCGAAGGAAAGGCACCATGTCTGCTGGGCTGTATTTATTTGAAATAGGAATTGTTAAGTGAAATACTCAGAGGGCCAACTTTTGAGGTTAGAAATGCTGTATTTTATATATACAGAGAAAACTGTCTAATCTGAATTATCCAACACACTGTGAATAACGACGTTAAATTTCATTTCCATTTTAACATTTTCCTTGCATTCAACACTTTGCAATCTGACACCCTGTCTTTTCCGACACAAAATTTGTCTCCCAGTGCATGTCCAGTTAGACAGGTTTTATTGTACTTATAATTATGAGCGAAGTCCGGAATAGTAAGACGGAGTATATACTAACCAAACACTGTCCCTGTGGTGGTCAGTATGTAGGTGGCTCCCCAGCGTTGACCAGAGGCTTCAGTGTAAGCAAACGTCCCATCAATAGGTAACTGGGGACCTGTGAAGCGGCTTGGCGTGCTCTATAACAGAGATGTATTACTAATAAACTGGATAGACTACACTCCTCTAATTAGCTTAAGAATTTGAAAGGAAGATCCCATTTTGGAAATTTCCGAAGGTTCGTGTTTTTTTTTCTGTAACTTTATTTCACTATAATGTTTACAGTCTGTTAATTTTTTTTCATATGAGAAGAAGATTTTTATAGTTCTTCTTTCCCTATATATTTCCATGTAAAATTTGGATTCCCCATTTTTTAATTCCCAATGACCCCACCCTTTTTGAACAAACTTGAATCTTTCACCCAAGGACACTTTGTTGAGATATGAACTTGAGAAGAAAAAATTATTATGGACAGCTTCACCTCTCGGACAAAATGTTTCAAAAAGCTCACTTGCCCTTGAGGCCGATCCACCCTCACCTGAAAATTGGTCTAAAAAAGCAGAAGACCAGTTTCATAATTTTAAACTATAGATCTTTATCAATCTATGGCTTTAAACAGAAGAGTCCCTATATATTCATTTGGGCATATCGATTTTCACCTGATTGGAATAATTGGTATAAAAGTTTTTTCCTATATCTTAAAACAAGATTAATCAAGTTTGTCATGATAAACAAATTTGACACACAGACATTTAAATATGACAGGACAAAAACAATAATATAAACTAAAACTTTCATCGATCAGAGGGCATAACAAATCCATATTACTAGTTGTTCAAAAGTAATGGCCAATAGCAGGGTTAAAGGTTTTAACAACGTGGGTCAAATTTTAAGGTCAAAGTTAAAAGTGTGAAAATATTAATTAGGCAGGTCTTGTCATAATTTACTTCATAGTATGACCTAAGTATGATAGTCTTCAGTAATTTCTAACAAAAAAGTTATTAATACCAAGGTCTTGTAAAAGTTACATTTTTTTAAGTATGATAGTATAAAAGTCAAAAGTTTAACAAAGTTAAGGATTTTTTAGTGGGTCTTACTAAGGTCAAGAGGTTAAATATGGTGGTACCGTGCAAATACCTGTGAAATATAAGAGGCATAACCCCAAGCATTCAACATTATGGCTTAGGTGAATATCTTTGCGGACAAACAGACAGACAGATAGAATGACAGCATAAAAAAATATACCCCCATCCTCCTTATTAAACATGGATGCTGTATTTTTTATTAATTAATAACTTTCATGATATTAGTTAGCAACAATTGAAAGCTTATTACCGTTCCAAATGACCAGTCTGCAGAGTCATGGTTGGACTGTACCAGGAAAGAGCAGCTGCCTCCAGTAAAAGTACAAGATGTAGTTCCAACTGAAAAAGCAAATTTTAGAAAGCTGTGAAGCAAATGGAACAAATAGCCACATACAAGAAGGCTTATTTATGTATGTTTATGTCTCTGACAGAAGAAAAGAATAAAAGAAACATTTTGAAAAAGTTAGAAAGCAAACAAATTCCTGCAATTTTTTAGGGCACTTCTGCAAATAAAGTGGGCCTATTTCAATATTTAGTAATTGGTTTTTCGATTGTTTCCGGTGGCTATGTAAACGGTGCTATCTATTGATCATCAGACCTAATTGTGCTTGGATTATAAAGTGTACAGTATTGAATAATTTAAGGTGATGTTACAATAAAATACATTCTATGTGGTATTTGAATCATTTCAAAACACGTGCAACATATGATAGCGACGAGCTTCAGCACTGAGAAAAAGAAAATCAAAACTATAGGTACATGTACATTAATTTATGACTTTCATCGGTAAATGCCGAATCTGGCACCTTACTTGAGGTAAAAAAGCAAAGCACAACTAAAATTGTAATAATCTGTAGTGAAGGGCTTAAATGAGTGCTTTTCTGAAAATCAAAACTAATTTTAATTCAGAGCCTACAGGGAGACCGCAAGATGGTGCAGAAGTAGGACATTTACAATTTCCCAGATCTGGTGAAATTTCGCCAAATATGAGATACATGTGATACTTTTCTATTAGGAAAAATAGAGCACAAGTTTGCCTGTCTGAATTTTTATACAGAAGATACAAATGATACTAGTGTATGAAATTTAAAGAAAAGGAAGATGGACAAGGTTCTGCTCTATGCTTCTTGAAGCAAAATGTGATGTAAAACCAATGGAAACTGCATACATAATGAAAATTATTTTGAGATATTCATTTTCTTACTTACATGTGACCTTTGTGTATCCTTTGCATGTATGGCTTTTCCCTTCTATTTGGCTTTTATATCACTTAGGGTGTTCAATACACCCAATAGAATTTTTAACTATATTTATTAAGTTTATAAATAAAGCGAATATATATATAAAACATTCCATTCGCTAGATTTTTCCCTCTTTCAAAGCTTATTTAAAAGCAAATTATTTTTTCAATACAAATTTGGTCGTTTTTGAAAATGCATAAAAAGAATAACCTGTATAAACAAACTGTATAAATTCAGCGAAAAAAAACCACCAGATTGTTCCATGTTGATGTATACATGTACCTTAAAATTGCCGATATATTTTGCTTTTTACAATTTATTATATATATTTGCCTGTGTATTTTTCTAAACAAAGAAAGATTCGAGAAGGAGAAAAATCCTGGCTTCCAGTTCATTTCCTCTCAAATCGAATATTTCAAATAAAAAAATGTTTTTCTTTGTTATTTTATTATCTGCATGTATTCCGGACTTTACAATGACAGGAATGATTCCTAACCGAAGCCTAATCACACGTATAGATAA
>NW_026935610.1:0-6600 GCF_032062105.1 Saccostrea cuccullata
AGAAATTTGAATGTCGTGGATTTCTAATTGATTTCACAAGGAAAATTACACTGAATGTAAATATATCCTTATAAACATTGTATCCTTATCCTTTTAAGGTCATGAAGATTTGAATACTGACAACATTCAAGGTGGTACTGGGTTAGCAGATACTCAGCAGAAGTTGTGAAAAAAAAATGCTTGTATCATGGAAGGCGTCTCAAAAACCGCAGTGACTCTCCATCACATGTCTTTATATGCAGGTCGTTCACATGACACAGTTCAAGGTTGCCTGAAAATATTTATAAAACTATGGCAGAAAAATGCACTGGCAAAATAGATTAACTTGACAAATGCATATAAATTATAATATATATTTACATAATGTTATAAATAAGGGGAAAGGGAAGGTGAGATTTTTAAGCTATGTGACAAAATACACCCATCTCTCAATCCAACTGTAACAAATATTGTGACGTCTCAAATTAACAGTAATGACGTTATCTATAGCAGGGCATTACGCGCACAAAACCAAGGCGCGGATCTGAAACATAATATTAGCCATCGCAATAATACGCAATTAATTGTTAGTGATATTCAATGTTAGAAATGTGAGCACCCTTGCTAATAATCCCAAAAAGTAAATCCTCGCTAAAAATTCTACTTATACGGAGTTTTCAAGATCGCCAATTTGTGACATGATTGACTTTAATTTTTCGCCTGCGATCAGAAATTCTAAGTTTAAAAGTTTATGGAACTAGGAAGAAAAAGAAATACTGTTGCGATCCGTCGATTGTTATTTATCGAAAAAAATACGTAGTATTATGGGAGACAAAATTACTTTAACATTTGAAATTGTTATTACACTAGAAATACGATGATTCTGTCTCTGACATAATTTATTGAGGTTAAGACCTATATATCTCGTTACTATAGAAATAATCAGTGACCCTATGTGCCGAAGCAACCATTGATACAAGTAACAGCTTTTTAAAAAGCTTGCCTGACTTAATCAATCAATATCTGCACTGAGGAGTGATAAACCTTTTGAGAAGATGCGGGTTTAAAATATTTCCTTACTTTATATTTTGAGAACCTTGTGTAAATGAAATCTTGATTTTATTTAACTTTTAGAAAGAATCATCTCTACACTGCATACTAAAGATTATTTTTGGAGGGGGAGGGGGGGGGGTCTGCAAGTAGAGTGATCTGCCCTTCAATCTAAATTGATTTCGAGCTTCATTGTAAAATCTGTTACCAAATCATGCCGCATTATCAACATTTTAAAAGATGGATATAATGAAATACTAGTACACATTTTGTTGGAGTGTATTTTCTCCTATGAAGTAAACAGTAGTAATGTGTGTTCATTAATTTTTTTCTTAAAAGGGGGGGGGGAGTGCCATTATCATATATTGAGAACGAAATAAGCAAATTCAATACTTAGGCCTTTGTGGAAATAAAAATCCCAGATTTGCACTTGTTTCTTTTTTATTGTATGCATCTGAACAGAGACGCATAATAGATCATGCATCTGGAGACAATGACTTGTTGAACTGCGTTGTTTATTATTAATGGACTAGCCCATTTAAACCAACCGCGGGATCGGGAAGCAAATTAGAAAAATCATTTCTTTAGTGTTGCTTGCCGCATACTGATATACTATATGATATGTTGTTTAAAAGAATTAGATAAAACATTAACTTGTAGAGAGAATTTCTGAAGCATTAGAAGGAGGTTAAAAGGATAAACTTTATTTAATTCCATGGAACTTGCTAGCACACCCATTCATACAATAGAACAATCCAAGGAAAAGGCGCGAAGAAAGCAGTGACATTTGGCGCGAAAAGAGCGATTCACCCCTTTCGTAGAATGTAAATGGACTGATCCAGAAGTATAGAAATGCAGAAAAAAGGATGCACGGACATGTTGAAACGGTGAATCACATGGAATAATCTGTTCAATGCAAAAAGAGTAAAGGAAGTAAACACTGCAGATTTTGCATCAGTAATATCATTCTCTTTTCTGAAAACTGTTTCTTTTAAAATGCAGGTAAAGAATTCCAATGTAAATCAGCTTGCATAAAATCTAGCTATCTAGATATGATTGCATAGTTTCGGATTATGAAAATATCAATCCTTATACAGCCTGACGCCGTGACGTCAGGCAATTAATTTACGGTGACACTTTGAACACCCCAAAGTAACACAATATTCATATTTTAATTTGTTTTCAAATTATCCCATTAAGATTAAAACAAAAATTTCCTGTATAATATTCAGATTCTTGCAAATAGACTGAAGAAATCGTTGATATCCGTATATTAATATTATCATTTATATTCAATCTTTTTTATATGTTTCAGTCTAAACTTTAGTTGATGTGAAACCAGTTTCTAAGATTATCAAAATGAGATTAAAAAGAAATATTAATGATTTTTTAAGGAGGGATTTTTGTCTGGTGTCTGGCTAGATGAAATATTAAAAGTATATTAGTATTTGCTTATATGTCTTATATAATTAGATTTCTTATATGTCTTAATATATATTTAGATATAGGAGGTTTTAAAGTTCATATTTTTTAGCGGAATGGTGGTGTATGAAAATAGCTTCTTCGCAAAATTACAATAGAACGATGAGTTATAATTTGTACTTTATCAAAGACAAATTTCAAAAGTTAGTAGAATTTATAAGTGACTACAATTATATAAAGTTTTAAAAGCTACAAGGCATCATCTAAGTACAGATTTGAGCAAAAAATCTAAGATCTTATTAAACGATCAAAACTTTTTGTATCATTTTGTATCTGTGTATGACTACTTTACCATATGTGAAAATAAGAACAAAAAATATCAAATATATAAAAATATTAAACTAGTATTAAACTAGTATTTCATACAAAACTAAGATAAATAGAGAAAATTTGGATTAGTCAATATCCATTCTTGTAGAATTTTCATTTCATATATATGTATCATGAAAAATCGTCTTATAGACCCTATATAGTTACATCTTTTTATGTAAAAAGAAAAAATCATCCTTTCAAACAGAAATAGACCTCGATTGATTAGCAATGATATTTTTTATGTCTTGGGGGAAATGACCTTAACCTGGCCTTGCTCTCTAATATAAAACGGTTAAATTTGATTTAACTGACATCATTACTTAGCGATATTGCCTTCTTGATTGTGTGAAAATTTCATTTATTTTCAAATACAAGAAATATGAGAGAAAAAATTGCACCTAACGCAAATGTTTGTAAAACTAACATATAAAACACGCATAATAATTAAAACTAGTGCTAATTGTAACGGGAACCGTTACAGATGTTCCCCCAAACGCTCCCCAACTCCCTTTTGGTGCCATATTCCCTGTAAGCTTCATAAAATAAGACAAACTCTATGCATTTTTGACTTTAACAACGTTTTCTCAGAAGAATACCAATTATATTCAAATTTTAGCATTGCACCCGTGCGCATGTGAATGCATGTGCGTTATAATCATATCAGCTTGTCTGCACTATCTACATATTTTAATATATATATATATTAAAGCATTCAGTCCAAAAGTATGAAACAACACTCTTTCAAGTGTATTTTTCATTTCACCCGTTCCAAATGCACGCACGTGCGTGCAGGTGCATGATGACCATACCTTCTTGTAGGAGTCCCTTATATCTATCTATATTCTAAATCCCATCCTGTTTGGTTGAAAAACAAGCGAGTTATAGCCATTTCAAGTGTAAGCCAATCAGATTGCAGCACACGTGCATCCGCGTGTTTTCATGATTTTTTTTCTATATCATATTGTAGGATATCCTAATGCATGATTATGATGTAAATTTCAAAACATTTCGTCAAAAAACAAAGGAGATATAGCCATTTAAAGTTTCAGCCAATCAGATTGCGCACACGTGCATGCGCGTGATTTCATGATTTTTTTTTCTATATCATATTGTAGGTATATCCTAATGCATGACTATGTTTTAAATTTCAAAACATTTCGTCAAAAAACAAAGGAGATATAGCCATTAAAAGTTTCAGCCAATCAGATTGCAGCACGCGGGCATACGCATGCTTTCATGCAAATTCTTATAAATCGTGCTGTAGATCTTCATAATGTAGGTCTAAGTTCAAAATTTCAAAGGATTATGACAAGAAACAAGAAAGATATTGAGACTTTAGTTTCAGCCAATCAGAGCGAAGCGCACCATGTCATTTTGTCTATGCTTCTAATATATACTTATAATATGAGTTTCAAAGCATTTCATCAATAATTTAAATAGTTATGTCTGTATCAATGATATTGGACATTTTCTCGTGTTGCACGTGCGAAGCTCTCAAGCACATGTGCATGCACATGCTTTCATGATAAATCTTATATTACAGACTGTAGATCTCCCTAATGTATGACTATGTTCAAAATTTCAAATGATTTTATCAAAAAACAAAAAAGTTATTGAGACTTTAGTTTCAGCCAATCAGAGCTCATCGCACGTGCATGCGCGTGAGATCTTGCTATTTTGACCATGTCATTTTGTGCATACTACTAATATATCCCTACATTATAAGTTTCAAAACATTTTGTCACAAAATAGAAAAGTTACGGTTATATCCATTATATATTGGTCATTTTAAGTTTTGCACGTGCGCGCTCTTGCTAGCACGTGCGCTCAAAATGACCTTGATTCCGCAAATCTACATAACATGCCTTCTTACCCTAAAAAGGTTTCACCTAAGTCGGATGTGTAGTTTACAAGATCACTCGCGGACAAAATTTTCCCAGGAAGAAAAATAATAATAATAATAACTAGTGCTAATTGTAACGGGAACCGTTACAGATGTTCCCCAAACGCTCCCCAACTCCTTTTTGGTGCCATATTCCCTGTAAGCTTCATTAAATAAGACAAACTCTGTGCATTTTTGACTTTAACAACGTTTTTCAGCAGGATACCAATGATATTCAAATTTTAGCATTGCACCCGTGCACATGTGAATGCATGTGCGTTATGATCATATCATCTTGTCTACACTATCTACATATCTTAATATACAATATATTAAAGCATTCAGTCCAAAAGTATGAAAAATCACTCTTTCAAACGTAGTTTTCATTTCACTCGTTCCAAATGCACGCACGTGCGTGCACGTGCATGATGACCATACCTTCTTGTAGGAGTCCCTTATATCTATCTATATTTTAAATCCCATCCTGTTTGGTTGAAAAACAAGGGAGTTATAGCCATTTCAAGTTTCAGCCAATCAGATTGCAGCACACGTGCATGCGCGTGATTTCATGATTTTTTTTCTGCATCATATTGTAGTATATCCTAATGCATGACTATGTTTTAAATTTCAAAGCATTTCGTCAAAAAACAAAGGAGATATAATCATTTAAAGTTTCAGCCAATCAGATTGCAGCACGCGAGCATGCGCATGCTTTCATGTAAATTCTTATATATCACGCTGTAGATCTTCATAATGTAGGTCTATGTTCAAAATTTCAAAGGATTATGACAAGAAACAAGAAAGATATTGAGACTTTAGTTTCAGCCAATCAGAGCGAAGCGCACGTGCATGCGCGTGAGATCTTACTTTTTTGACCATGTCATTTTGTCTATCCTTCTTATATATACTTATAATATGAATATCAAAGCATTTCATCAATAATTTAAATAGTTACGTGTGTATCAATTAGATTGGACATTTCTCGTGTTGCACGTGCGAGCTCTTGCAAGCACATGTGCATGCACATGCTTTCATGATAAATCTTATATTACAGGCTGTAGATCTCCCTAATGTATGACTATGTTCAAAATTTCAAATGATTTTATCAAAAAACAAAAAAGATACTGAGACTTTAGTTTCAGCCAATCAAAGCGAAGTGCACGTGCATGCGCGTGCGATCTTGCTATTTTGACCATGTCATCTTGTGCACACTACTAATATATCCTTACATTATAAGTTTCAAAACATTTCGTCACAAAATAGAAAAGTTACGGTTATATCCATTATATATTGGTCATTTTAAGATTTGCACGTGCGCGCTCTTGCAAGCACGTGCGCGCAAAATGACCTTGATTCCGCAAATCTACATAACATGCCTACTTACCCTAAAAAGGTTTCACCTAAGTCGGATGTGTAGTTTACAAGATCACTCGCGGAAAAGATTTTCCCAGGAAGAAAAATAATAATAATAATAATAAGAATAATAATAATAAGAAACAGAGTAAAACAATATGTTCCCCAACTTCGTTTGGAAACATAATAAGAATAATAATAATAAGAAACAGAGTAAAAACAATATGTTCCCCAACTTCGTTTGGGGAACATAAAAATGTAATACACATGTATATATAAAATACTCCACATCAAACTGTTTACACATAAACCTGATAAATAATCACGAGAATGGTAATTTTTCAAGTTTTAGTTTCTAAAGAGAAAAACAAGGATACAACCATGAATAAAATTGTTTAAAACCAAGTATATGACGAAAATTAAATCTTTTCGTCACCCAAACTGAATTACTTGAATGTAATACATGCAAATTAAATTTAGTTTATACTTAGATTAGGTTAATTTTGACAAAAATGTAACAATACTCTTAGTAATTCTCACAC
>NW_026935611.1:0-67362 GCF_032062105.1 Saccostrea cuccullata
CCCTTTTCAAGATTGTATTATAATTCATTTGGGGTAATACATAAAATTTTTTTCAAAAAGTTTCTTCCAATTATACAAAGAGACTTTACCATTATGGAAGAATTTCCAAAATGTAAAATTACTTTTTCAGACTTGCTATCAAGACTAACTTGGAGAGGGTCATCTTGGAAGGAAGGGGAAAAGGAAAGGTTAAATATTAACATAAACATTAAAGAATTCATTGAAAAGGAAAATACTATAAAACATCCAAATATTATTTGTAGGAAACAGTATTCGAGTCGATGGAGTACATCTTACAAATCTGGGCAATGATATTTTACTAAATGATTTTACACTTAAAATTAATCAGTTAAGTTTTTAGGCAGTTGTAACATAGATTAGGGGACACTGATGCAGATGATATACAGTCGAATTGTCTGATTGTTGTCATATTGCATAACGTGTTATAAATGTAAATATTTTTATTATTTGAGAACTAAATATAGTGTTACTGTTTTAGTTATTTATATATACAATATAGATAAAAGCTTAAAAATATGAAAGGGAGGAATGTAGTAAATAATTTCGGGTTCGAGATCACCTAAACACTTACATGAGCTGTTCTCAAATTTAAACAACAATGTTCAGTTGCTTTATATACCTGACAGTACACAGACGTTATTCTGGGAGATTCTGCAACTCACCTGCGATTCAACTACATTGGTGAGCTATTGCTTTCAATATTATATGTTATATATTTGTGTTTAGTAATATGAATACAACAGCTCTCCACCGGCGCGTGGTGGCGTATCCATATGAGTGAACAGCCTCCTTTTACTTATTATTCTTGTAGACTAGACCTTCCTAATTTCCTCAGGTTGACTTCGCCTGTAAGCTGACTTTATTTCGTTAAGTCTCACTTACCGCTGTTATGGTTCGCACACGTCTTTACTCTTATACTGCTAAGAGGAAAATGAACGCTCTAGATCTATAACGCGGATTCAGCCATTATATACATGTACATGTACCAGTTTACATCCGCAACATAATCACTGAACCGGAATGAAAACAATATAAATTTCCGGAGTATTACTGTTTTCTCTGATGAAAAAAAACTCATTGTCCCATGCCCGTTTGAACCGGTCCCATCATTGTGATTAATTTTGCCTGGTCCCATAACAAAAATTTTAAAAAAGTAAAAAAAAAAACTAGTATTTTAAGGAAAAATTAATATAAAATTAATGTAGTTTTACATGTAGCTGGGAATGTATTTCCAAAACAATTGATTCATAGGAGGTGTACAGTGTTACAATGCGAACGAATGGTAGCATTTTGAAAGTTTTTCACATAAATTTCTATTTTTAGTAACCAAGCAACCCAGTTCATTGAAATCAAAATAAACAGAATTATGGATTCTAGTGTAGTCTACTTGTGTGCCAAGTTATATCGAAATCAGACCAAAACAGTAGGAGGAGTAGCATTTTGAACAAGAGGCCCATGGGCCACATCGCTCACCTGAGCACTAAGGGTAGGAAAAAGTAGAAAATGGCTTTTTATTGTAAAGTTTAAATCCAAAAGTAGTCCCATGACCAATCATGGATTTGCTATCTTAAAAAAAATGATTTTTAAAGAATTTTCCTATATATATCTTAAAAAACTTTGGTCGGCCATTTTGGCCCTACCCCTGGGGGTCATGATTTGAACAAACTACCTGAGCATGCTTCCATATATATATGATGAATTATGGCTTTGTCATTCTTGAGAAGATTTTTAAAGAATTTTCCTATATATTTCTATGTAAAACTTTGGTCGGCCATTTTGGCCCCGCCCTACCCCCGGGGGTCATGATTTGAACAAACTTGAATCTAAACTACCTGAGCATGCTTCCATATAAATATGATGAATTATGGCTTTGTCATTCTTGAGAAGAAGATTTTTAAAGAATTTTCCTATATATTTCTATGTAAAACTTTGGTCGGCCATTTTGACCCTGCCCTACCCCCGGGGGTCATGATTTGAACAAACTTGAATCTACACTACCTGAGAATGCTTCCATATAAATTTGATGAATTATGGCTTTGTCATTCTTGAGAAGAAGATTTTTAAAGAATTTTCCTATATATTTCTATGTAAAACTTTGGTCGGCCATTGTGGCACCGCCCTACCCCCAGGGGACATGATTTGAACAAACTTGAATCTACACTACTTGAGGATGTTTCCCCATAAGTTTCATCTTTCCTGGCACAGTGGTTCTTGAGAAGATTTTTAAAACATACCACCAAATTTTCACTAATTCTCAATTATCTCCCCTTGAATGAGGGCGTGGCCCTTCATTTGAATAAACTTGAATCCCTTTCACCCAAGAATGCTTTGTGGCAAGTTTGGTTGAAATTGGCCCAGCGGTTCTTGAGAAGAAGTCGAAAATGTGAAAAGTTTACGGACAGACAGACAGACGGACAGACAGACGGACGGACGGACGCCAGACAAAATGTGATCAGAAAAGCTCACTTGAGCTTTCAGCTCAGGTGAGCTAAAAATTGTTTAAGGACAGACGGACGACCGCATTACTATCGCATATCATATGCTCCTCTGGTCTCTGAGTAGAGCGAAAAAAACCTTAATTGTTACCTACATATATATATTAAAATGTATTGAGACAGATATAAAAGATACATGAATTTTTACAAACCTTTAACAAAATAAATACTGACGTACTATAACAACCAGTATTTACAAATTTCTGAAATAAAACAGTTATGATTGGATGAATATAGCATTGCACATTTTCTATCAGCAACCTCGGCTTCAATAATTTCAAGAGCTTGGATTTCAGTTCAGGGTTTCGTTGATATCCAGTTTTACATTGATTAATGATTCTTGGTACCACCTTTCATTTGTTGATATGCCTAAAAATTCAGAACATTTTCTAAACATGCATAAAAAGAAGATGGATGAACAATGCGAGCGAAATGTCTATATAGTGTGTGACACGTGATGTTAAAAATGAAAATTCAGGTAATATATTATTAAAGGAGATGAGTGAACTTAGTTTGCAAAAACCCACAAGCTTCAGATATATAAAAATCATATTCAAATTGTGATTTTAGTATTTAGAATAAAGTCCTCATCATTGATTTTTGTAAAATCATGATAAAATAAAAGTTTTGAGGAAAATTTTGCCGTTTCTATTGAAATGAAATTCGGTATACAGAATCATCATTAGAATATGTAAGTCGCGTTTTTTTTCTTTTTTCGAGGGGGGGGGGTACGATCAGACCATTTTAGACAGAGTTATGCCCCTTGGACTTAGAAAAATTCCAACAATTTGTAGTTTCCGTGCATTTTCTTCGCAGAGGTTGCACATATTGCAATAAAATTTGGTATACAGATTTATCATAAGAATGTTTAGGTCAAGTTCTGCTGTTTTGGGTACGATAGGACTATTTTTCACAAAGTTACGCCCCTTGGACTTATTGGAATTTTAATAACTTGCAGTTTCCGTTCATTTTCAGTCAATATCTCCTTATTTTTGTTGAGACGGTTTGCCTGGAGTACTCCGTTTTTCAATCTTCCCGAAACTTGCATTGACTTAAATTGTGATCATTTAAGAAGGAGAATATCACTATTCCCATCCATTTATCAGACATCTTAATTTCCTTCTCAACCTCTTCAATGAACAAGAAAATTCAGTGTTATGAGAATACACTTTTTAATCCGTCCCTTTGCAGTAAGACTGATACAAGAGTTACGACGAGGTTTTAGCATGTGTTTTAAAAACGACACACTTTGAGAACTTGAATGACTAAAACCACCAACTGCTATTGAATTACAAGAGGCCCAAGGGCCTTGAATCGCTCTCTGATAAATTGTACAGTCTATCACTTCTATTTGAAGCCTCTTACTCTAAGTATCCTAAGATGCATAAACTGACAAACTTTGAAGATTCTTGGCCAGTTAGGACTGAAGCTAAATCAGTATAGCTATAAAATACCATAAGTAGGTCATGGTGACCTCCTTTATGCTTTTGAAACATTCTAAGGACTCAAGATGCATTAATTGATTGATGGTTCTAAGCCAATAAGTACCACATATATTCAAAAGTAGGTCACTGTGACCTTCTTATGGTTGACATTCTCTGAACACCCAAGTTGCATCAACTATCAGAGTTTGATGATTCTAAGCCGATAAGTAATTAATATAATTAAATATAGCCAAAAAATGTCAAAACTAGGTCACAGTGACCTACTTTTTGGTCGACATGTTCCGAAAACCTAAGTTGCATCAACTGACAAAGTTTTGATGATTCTAAGCCAATACGAACCTGAGATAATCCAAAGTAGGTCATTTCGACCTACTTTTTGGTCAACATTTTCCGAAAACCCAACATGCCTCAAACTGACAATGTTTGATGTTTCTAAGCCAAAAAGTAACTACAATACTTTAATATAGCCATAAAATTCAAAACTAGGTCACAGTGACCTAATTTTTGGTCGACATTATTCGAAAAACCAAGTTGCATCAACTGACAAAGTTTGATGATTCTAAGCCAAAAAGTACCTAAGAGATACTGAAATATAGCCATACAATGTCAAAACTAGGTCATAGTGACCTACTTTTTGGTCGAAATTCTCCGAAAACCCAAGTAGCATCAACTGACAAAGTTTGATGATTCTAAGCCAAAAAGTACCTAAGATACTGAAATATTGCCATAAAATGTCAAAACTAGGTCACAGTGACCTACTTTTTGGTCGACATGTTTCGAAAACCCAAGTTGCATCCACTGACAAAATTTGATGATTCTAAGCCAAAAAGTACCTAAGATACATAAATATAGCCATAAAATGTCAAAAGTAGGTCACCGTGACCTACTTTTTGGTTGACATTTTTCGAAGACCCAAGATGCCACAACTGACAAAGTTTGATGATTATAGGTCTGAAAGTATTCAAAATATGCCTTTTAAACAATTTGAAAACAAATGCCTGCAAAATACAAAAAGTAGGTCACAGTGACCTACTTTTTCATAAAGATGTTTTAAGGCCCCAAGATGCATCAACTTACAAAAATTAGTGATTCTAAACCTCTCAGTATCTGAAATAATGGGATTAAATGTTTTACAAAAAATGAGCCATAAAATTTAAAAAGTAGGTCACGGTGACCTACTTTTAAGTTGACCTTGTTCAAGGACCCAAGATGCATCAACTGACAAAGTTTGATGATCATAGGCCTTAAAGTAACCAAAATATGCCTCAAAATCAATTTGAAAACAAAAGCCCGTAAATTTTAAAAAGTAGGTCACCGTGACCTACTTTTGTGTTAACATGATGTGAAGTCCTAAGATGCATCAACTTACAAGAATTGATGATCCTAGTCTTTATAGTAAGCAAAATATCATCGTTTTTATGAAGTGTAAATTTTGGTTAACTTTGAAGTGACCTTGAGACCACGCCCTTTGCCCCAGGGTCATGCCTTGAACAATTTTTAATCTTCAACATATCGTGATCCTTGTATGTAAGTTTGGTGAAAATCTGCCCTCTGGTTCTGGAGGAGAAGATTTTTTAGCACCCAGTACTTTTGGTTTTATTTTTCTGATTATCTCCCCTTGTTTTAGGGTCACAACCCTAGTTTTAGTATAAAAGGTAGCCATTGGGCCAAGGACACCCTGTGAAAAATTTGACACTGATTGGCCAAGGATTATTGAGTTATGGCCCATTTTCTAAAAAGTTAACGCACACCGCACGACGCACACCGCACAAATGGCCATAGCATTTAGCTCTTTGAGCCTTTGGCTCAGAAGAGCTAAACAAGAGGCCCATGGGCCACATCGCTCACCTGAGCACCAAGGGTAGGACTAGTATAAAATGGCTTTTTATTGTAAAGTTTAAATCCAAAAGTAGTCCCATGACCCATCATGGATTTGCTATTATTTAGAAAATGATTGAGAAGAAGATTTTTAAAGAATTTTCCTATATATTTCTTTGTAAAACTTTGGTCGGCCATTTTGGCCCCGCCCTACCCCCGGGGGTCACGATTTGAACAAACTTTAATCTACACTACCTGAACATGCTTCCATATAAATATGATGAATAATGGTTTTGTCATTCTTGAGAAGAAGATTTTAAAGAATTTTCCTATATATTTCTATGTAAAATTTTGGTCGGCCATTTTGGCCCCGCCCTACCCCCGGGGGTCCTGATTTGAACAAACTTGAATCTACACTACCTGAGCATGCTTCCATATAAATATGATGAATTATGGCTTTGTCATTCTTGAGAAGAAGATTTTTAAAGAATTTTCCTATATATTTCTATGTAAAACATTGGTCGGCCATTTTGGCCCCGCCCTACCCCAGGGGGTCATGATTTGAACAAACTTGAATCTACACTACCTGAGCATATTTCCATATAAATGTGATGAATTATGGCTTTGTCATTCTTGAGAAGAAGATTTTTAAAGAATTTTCCTATATATTTCTATGTAAAACTTTGGTCGGCCATTTTGGCCCCGCCCTACCCCCGGGGGTCATGATTTGAACAAACTTGAATCTACACTACCTGAGCATGTTTCCATATATATATGATGAATTATGGCTTTGTCATTCGTGAGAAGAAGATTTTTAAAGAATTTTCCTATATATTTCTATGTAAAACTTTGGTCGGCCATTTTGGCCCCGCTCTACCCCCGGGGGTCATGATTTGAACAAAATTGAATCTACACTACCTGAACATGCTTCCATATAAATATGATGAATTATGGCTTTGTCATTCTTGAGAAGAAGATTTTTAAAGAATTTTCCTATATATTTCTATGTAAAACTTTGGTCGGCCATTTTGGCCCCGCCCTTACCAGGGAGGTTCATGATTTGAACAAACTTGAATCTACACTACATGAGCATGCTCCCATATAAAAATGATGAATTATGGCTTTGTCATTCTTGAGAAGAAGATTTTTAAAGAATTTTCCTATATATCTCTATGTAAAACCTTGGTCGACCATTTTGGCCCCACCCTACCCCCCGGGGGTCATGATTTGAACAAACTTGAATCTACACTACCTGAGCATGCTTCCATATATATATGATGAATTATGGCTTTGTCATTCTTGAGAAGAAGATTTTTAAAGAATTTTCCTATATATTTCTATGTAAAACTTTGGTCGGCCATTTTGGCCCCGCCCTACCCCCGGGGGTCATGATTTGAACAAACTTGAATCTACGCAACCTGAGCATGCTTCCATATATATATGATGAATTATGGCTATGTCATTCTTGAGAAGAAGATTTTTAAAGAATTTTCCTATATATTTCTATGTAAAACTTTGGTCGGCCATTTTGGCCCCGCCCTACCCCAGGGGGTCATGATTTGAACAAACTTGAATCTACACTACCTGAGCATGTTTCCATATAAATATGATGAATTATGGCTTTGTCATTCTTGAGAAGAAGATTTTTAAAGAATTTTCCTATATATTTCTATGTAAAACTTTGGTCGGCCATTTTGGCCCCGCCCTACCCCAGGGGGTCATGATTTGAACAAACTTGAATCTACACTACCTGAGCATGTTTCCATATATATATGATGAATTATGGCTTTGTCATTCTTGAGAAGAAGATTTTTAAAGAATTTTCCTATATATTTCTATGTAAAACTTTGGTCGGCCATTTTGGCCCCGCTCTACCCCCGGGGGTCATGATTTGAACAAACTTGAATCTACACTACCTGAACATGCTTCCATATAAATATGATGAATTATGGGTTTGTCATTCTTGAGAAGAAGATTTTTAAAGAATTTTCCTATATATTTCTATGTAAAACTTTGGTCGGCCATTTTGGCCCCGCCCTTACCCCGGGGGGTCATGATTTGAACAAACTTGAATCTACACTACATGAGCATGCTCCATATAAATATGATGGATTATGGCTTTGTCATTCTTGAGAAGAAGATTTTTAAAGAATTTTCCTAATTATATATTTCTATGTAAAACTTTGGTCGACCATTTTGGCCCCGCCCTTACCCGGGGGGTCATGATTTGAACAAACTTGAATCTACACTACCTGAGCATGCTTCCATATATATATGATGAATTATGGCTTTGTCATTCTTGAGAAGAAGATTTTTAAAGAATTTTCCTATATATTTCTATGTAAAACTTTGGTCGGCCATTTTGGCCCCGCCCTACCCCCGGGGGTCATGATTTGAACAAACTTGAATCTACGCAACCTGAGCATGCTTCCATATATATATGATGAATTATGGCTATGTCATTCTTGAGAAGAAGACTTTTAAAGAATTTTCCTATATATTTCTATGTAAAACTTTGGTCGGCCATTTTGGCCCCGCCCTACCCAGGGGGTCATGATTTGAACAAACTTGAATCTACACTACCTGAGGATGTTTCCATATAAATATGATGAATTATGGCTTTGTCATTCTTGAGAAGAAGATTTTTAAAGAATTTTCCTATATATTTCTATGTAAAACTTTGGTCGGCCATTTTGGCCCCGCCCTACCCCAGGGGGTCATGATTTGAACAAACTTGAATCTACACAACCTGAGCATGCTTCCATATAACTATGATGAATTATGGCTTTGTCATTCTTGAGAAGAAGATTTTAAAGAATTTTCCTATATATTTCTATGTAAAGCCTTGGTCGGCCATTTTGGCCCCGCCCTACCCCCGGGGGTCATGATTTGAACAAACTTGAATCTACACTACCTGAGCATGCTTCCATATAAATATGATGAATTATGGCTATGTCATTCTTGAGAAGAAGATTTTAAAGAATTTTCCTATATATTTCTATGTAAAACTTTGGTCGGCCATTTTGGCCCCGCCCTACCCCGGGGGTCATGATTTGAACAAACTTGAATCTACACTACCTGAGCATGCTTCCATATAAATATGATGAAATATGGGTTTGTCATTCTTGAGAAGAAGATTTTAAAGAATTTTCCTATATATTTCTATGTAAAACTTTGGTCGGCCATTTTGGCCCCGCCCTTACCCCGGGGGTCATGATTTGAACAAACTTGAAACTACACTACCTGAGGATGCTTCCATATGAATATGATCAATTATGGCTTTGTCATTCTTGAGAAGAAGATTTTAATGAATTTTCCTATATATTTCTATGAAAAACTTTGGTCGGCCATTTTGGCCCCGCCCTACCCAGGGGGTCATGATTTGAACAAACTTGAATCTACACTACCTGAGCATGCTTCCATATAAATATGATGAATTATGGCTTTGTCATTCTTGAGAAGAAGATTTTTAAATAATTTTCCTATATATTTCTATGTAAAACTTTGGTCGGCCATTTTGGCCCCGCCCTTACCCGGGGGGTCATGATTTGAACAAAATTGAATTTACACTACATGAACATGCTCCCATATAAATATGATGAATTATGGCTTTGTCATTCTTGAGAAGAAGATTTTTAAAGAATTTTCCTATATATTTCTATGTAAAACTTTGGTCGGCCATTTTGGCCCCGCCCTACCCCCGGGGGTCATGATTTGAACAAACTTGAATCTACACTACCTGAGCATGCTTCCATATATATATGATGAATTATGGCTTTGTCATTCTTGAGAAGAAGATTTTTAAAGAATTTTCCTATATATTTCTATGTAAAACTTTGGTCGGCCATTTTGGCCCCGCCCTTACCCGGGGGGTCATGATTTGAACAAAATTGAATCTACACTACCTGAGCATGCTCCCATATAAATATGATGAATTATGGCTTTGTCATTCTTGAGAAGAAGATTTTTAAAGTATTTTCCTATATATTTCTATGTAAAACTTTGGTCGGCCATTTTGGCCCCGCCCTACCCCGGGGGTCATGATTTGAACAAACTTGAATCTACACTGCCTGAGGATGTTTTCCCATTAATTTTATCTTTTCTGGCACAGTGGTTCTTGAGAAGAAGATTTTTAAAATATACCACTAAATTTTCATTAATTCCCAATTATCTCCCCTTGAATAAGGGCATGGCCCTTCATTTTGAACAAACTTGAATTCCCTTCACCCAAGGATGCTTTGTGGCAAGTTTCGTTAAAATTGGCCCAGTGGTTCTTGAGAGGAAGTCGAAAATGTGAAAAGTTTACAGACAGACAGACGGACAGACGGACGCCGGACAAAATGTGATCAGAAAAGCTCACTTTAGCCTTCGGCTCAGGTGAGCTAAAAAGGACAAGATTAGGTAAGACCCCTTTTTGGCCCCTGGTTTTGGATGTCTTTAAGATGAAACATGGAACGAACAGTATTCAAGATTAAAAGTCCATAAAACAATACAAAATGGGAGCACAGCCAACACGAACCTCCAAAACATCAGAGGTGGGATCAGGTGCCATGGGGGAGTAATCATTCCCTGCCGACAGGTCACACCCGCCGTGTGCTCCTTGTAGTAATCGGGAAATACATGTAACGTGTGTATCAATAATGGACTAAATATAACAATTACTAGTAGTAAGAAAAACGTCAATCAGCAGTTGACTCAATGATAAAATTGTATTTGCTGACAAGGTCATTGTATCGACCGTAGAATTTACGAAATGAAACTTTAAACGAGCCTGCTGATATTCTTGTTTCATCAATTTGTTTGTCAATACTATACCTTGTTTTAGATATTGTTCATACGTAGAGCATGCTCTTGCGTATCGAATCAACTGAGATATATAAACGCCGTGTGCAGGTAATGAAGGTATACTGCCGCAAAAGTAAGGGAATTGGACGATAAAAAAGTTAAAGTCATCACGTCTATCCTAGAGTTTGGTTGTTAGATTACCATAAACGTCTTTTTAAAGTTAATATCTAAAATATGAAACCGATATGGCAGACTTTGTGGTATCTATTATCTCAATTTCACCAGGATATATCGTATCGATATAAAATTGGAATTAACCGTTGTTAATTGACAGTACGTCGACGATATATCTGTCGTCGAGTTGAAGGCCACAGTAAGTGTTTCTTCTATTCACGCATTAGATTTTGCACAAATTCTGCTTCATATGAATACAAAAATAGGTATGATGCAACAGTTTAATTGAAAACCACTTGTCACCCCTGCCACAAAATTATTGATCTAAGTTATAGGATGCACTGATGTCACAGGACTGTCATAAAATACGTCAATATCCAAAATTTTTCATTTTCATGCCATCAATTTTTACAACACATTTTCTTTTCAAACAACAAAGCACAAGTTTGCCTCTTTACCAAATTTATACATCTCATATACTAGTATCTGATTCAACTTGTGTTTAAAAATATCAGATAGGCAACCTTGTGGTCTTTGTTTTCCGAAGTGAAATGTATCTCAAATTTGACGAAATTCCATCAGAATTGAGAAAATTTGGAAAACAGTTTATTTTTGTACCCTCTCGAGGCCTCCATGTGAGTTTTGAAACAAAATTAGTGCTGGTTTTAAAACATGCATCAATTTAGGTTCTTAACTACAAACTACCACAGTTTTGACTGATATTTTTGTTTACATCAAATAAGGGGCCAGATTCAGTGGTTACCATGATACCTTGTCCTTTGACAGAAACCTAAATTATTAAGAACAGAGTTCAAATCAAACGAAAGTTGATTTTTTAAAGTGAAACAATTATGGTATTTCATGATCAATGAAAATTTGATCTAGTCCTTCTGGAAATAGTGAAAAGTGAACAGACAACAAAAGCCAAACGGACGCCAGATATTCATTGATCAGTAAAACTCAATGGAGTCTTCCACTCAGGTGAGTTTAAAACGTAAAGTTTCTGTAATAAAAAATATTCCAAATATATCAAATTTTCGAAAAAAAAAAAGGCTAAAAATTGCATAAGGATTGTCAGGAGAAGCCGGTGTTATACTTTGAAATGAATTAACGGTTTAATATATTCTTTTGTTATAATTATGAATTAAAGTTAAATTACGTCAGTATTGAGCATGTTATATCCTTACATTTTCTCCCTCTACTGAATTTCTTCACAACTGTCATTACTTTACTATTTCACAAACATCCGCAAAATATTTTTACATTGTACAATGTATCTTTATACAGCGGAGAATCAGAAGAGTCATTTTAATATCGATCGGGTTAGTTCTTTACATAGTGTTGTGGTGTATCTACAAATTTACAGACCATGGAAAAAAGTTTAACTAACATACATGTATAGTGTTTCCCACCAAAACACAAACGGCCCAGATCTTATTTTCTCTGTAGAAATTACATTATTCGGCTCATGTAGTGTAATTGGTGAGATAAAATTACACAGTAATGCATAAGGAAATGTGAATTTTTTAAAGTTTACCTTGACATCAAGGTCCTTAGAATAGAAGCGCCCTTTTGCGATACCAAGCCGCGTCTCCTTATAGACATCTGTTGCAGATTTCATATGAATGTCCTTAATAGATGTAACTTTGAATTTCTTGTAGAAAATAAAAATACTAGCTGGGAGTAGAATTGTTCCGGTTACAGCGCAAACAATTACCAATGGCACTAAAATCTCTGAAACAGAATCATTATTGATGATAAAAAAATACGAGCATTTGCCAAATTGCTTTACTTTTTAATTTGTTTTTGTTCTGCATTAACAGATATTAACCAAATTTTAAAATAAGAAATGCAACAAACGGGTATATAGGATGAAACGAAACCATATTTCAAATCATTTCTGCTTGCCCTCTCCCGATTCAGGGTAAAAAAAAAGGTAAATCTAGTTAATTTCGAATCTTGTCTATATTTCAAGAGGAAAGTCATTATATATAACAAGCTATAGGAGACACACAGACTCACCACAATTATTTTTTTCATTAATTCAAGTTCATAGACAGATAAATTTTTTTTAAATATTTCTTTTCAAAAACATTGGATGCCAATTTTCATGTATGAATATTGGATATCAAAAAATGTAAATTAATTTTTAAGAATATCAAATTCGATACTCATAAAAGTGTGTACTTGGAGAATTTGGAGAACTGGAGATACATGTTGGAATTACAAAAAGAAATGATAATATCGATAACGTAAATGTATAGAATGTATTATTACAAGTTCGCAAATTCTTTTTCTACGAGTCTTTGACTATAGAAGATTTAGATATACCGTTCATTTGAAAGTCAATTCCAGATTGAAATATATATTATAAAGAACAATGAACGTTAACTCGTGATTCCCGCCTGTATTTTTTTGTCACCTGAGTAAACTCAGGTGACCTATTGCTATCTGTTTTCGTCCGTCGTCGTGCGTCATGCGTCGTTCGTCGTGTGTTAACATTTGAACATTTTCAGCTTCTTCTCTGCAACCACTCAACCAATTTCCACCAAATTTTACATAAAGCATCTATGGGTGAAGGGAAACAAAAATTGTGAATTTCATGGTCCCTGCCCCCCTGGGGCCTGAGGGGTGGGGCCAAAACCACTAAAATTAGTGCAATCTTAAAAAAATCTTCTTTACTCCTGGACATCAAGCAGAAAAACTGTTAGCATGAATGTAATGGCCATTGAGTCCTCTACCAAAATTGTGAAATTCATGGCCCCAGGGTCAGGGGTTCTAGTACTAGGGTGGGGCTCTATTGATTATATAGTGAAATTGCATTATTTCTTTAAAAATCTCCTTCTCTACTCCTGTATATCAAATAAACTAACCAAGTACATATTTATGATGGGGTAGAATGCCTTTTGCAAAATTGTGAATTTCATGGCCCCCGGGTCAGGGATTCTGGTGTTAGGGCGGGGCTCTATTGATTATGTAGAGAAAATGCAGAATTTGTTTGAAAATCATCTTCTCTGCTGCTGGGTATTCAACAAACTAACTAAGTATATAGTTATGATGAGCAAGAATGCATCTTTCAGAATTGTGAATTTTATGGCCCTAGGGTCAGGGGTTCTGGTCTTTAGGTTGGGGCTATATTGATTATATAGTGAAAATGCATTATTTCTTTAAAAATCTTCTTCTCTGCTCCTGAGTATCAAATAAACTAACTAAGTACATATTTATGACGAGGAAGAATGCCTTTTGCAAAATTGTTAATTTTAGGGCCCTAGGGTCAGGGGTTCTAGTGCTAGGGCGGGGCTTTATTGATTATATAGTGAAAATGCATTATTTCTTTAAAAATCCTCTTCTCTGCTCCTGTATATCAAATAAACTAACCAAGTACATATTTATGATGAGGAAGAATGCCTTTTGCAAAATTGTGAATTTCATGGCCCCAGGGTCAGGGGTTCTAGTGTTAGGGCGGGGCTCTATTGATTATGTAGAGAAAATGCAGAATTTGTTTGAAAATCTTCTTCTCTGCTCCTGAGTATCAAATAAATTAAGTATATACAGTTATGATCAGCAAGAATCAAATAAACTATATACATATATATGATGAGGAAGAATGCCTTTTGCGAAATTGTGAATTTCATGGCCTCTTCCAAAATTGTGAATTTTTATGGCCCTAGGGTCAGGGGTTCTGGTGTCAGGGCAGGGCTCTATTGATTATATAGTGAAAATAGATTATTTCGTTAAAAATCTTCTTCTCTGTTTCTGGGTATTAGATAAATTAACTAAGTACATAGTTATGATGTGGAAGAATACCTTTGTGAATTTTATGACCCCAGGGTCAGGGGTTCTGTTGTTAGGGCGGGGCTCTATTGGTTATATAGAGAAAATGCAGAAATTGTTTGAAAATCTTTTCTGCTCCTGGTTATTAAGCAGATGAACTACCTAATATATAGCTATGATGAGCAAGGGCCATTCTTCTGTGAATTTCATCACCCCTGGGTCAGGAGTACCATAGAGGGGGGGGCTCTACTTAGATACTGGAAATGAATTAATTGATTGAAATCTTCTCCTTTGTATTAATCAAATATTTTTGATAAGCAAGGGTGCCTTTTGCAAAATTGTGAAATGTGCAATACTGATTATTGCTGAATATTACTGATTAGTCGAAATGCATTTTTCCCCTATTCTGTCTATGGGTATTAAGTAACCAAACTAAACATGCTAAGTGTATAGTTATGATTAGCAATGGTGCCTTTTTCAAAATTGTGAATGCCATGACATCTAGTTTAATTAAAACATGAACCAAAGTCAATCATTGTAAAGTTGTTGCATGATGCTCAGGTGACCTATAAGGCCCATGGGCCTCTTGTATAATTTATTCCATAAACTGAATTTTGGCAATAGAAAAGTATTTGATCGCAAAGAGTAGTTTAGAACTAATGAATAGAAATTTAATAAAAGATAAGTAAATTTATGTTAGGGGTCAAGTCAATGGCGTTTTCAGACCAATTTTCATGAATTTTCGATTATTTCTAAGTTGTAACTAGTGCTAATTGTAACGGGAACCGTTACAGATGTTCCCCAAACGCTCCCCAACTCCCTTTTGGTGCCATATTCCCTGTGAGCTTCATTAAATACGACAAATTCTGAGGATTTTTTACTTTAACAACGTTTTCCCAGAAAGATAGAAATTATTCAAATTTTAGCATTGCACCCGTGCGCATTTGAATGCATGCACGTTATGACCATATCATCTTGTCTACACTATCTATCATTATATTTTGATATACTATATATTAAAGCATTCAGTCCATAAATATTCAAAATCACTCATTCAAGTGTATTTTTAATTTCACTATTTCCAAATGCACGCACGTGCGTTCACGTGCATGATGACCATACCTTCTTGTAGGAGTCCCATATATTTATCTATGTTCTAAATCCAATCCTGTTTGGTTGAAAAACAAGGGAGTTATAGCCATTTCAAGTTTCAGCCAATCAGATTCCAGCACACGTGCATGCGCGTGATTTCTTGATTTTTTTGTCTATCATATTGCAGAATATCCTAATGTATAACTATTTCATAGCATTTCTTCAAAAAACAAACGGGATGTAGCCATTTAAAGTTTCAGCCAATCAGATTGCAGCACACGTGCATGCGCGTGATTTCTTGAATTTTATTTTGAAATCATATTGCAGGGTATTCTAAAGTATGACTATGTTTTAAATTTCAAAGCATTTCATCAAAAAACAAGGGAGTTATAGCCATTTCAAGTTTCAGCCAATCAGATTGCAGCACATGTGCATGCGCGTGATTTCTTGATTTTTTTGTATATCATATTGCAGAATATCCTAATGTATAACTATGTTTTAAATTTCATAGCATTTCGTAAAAAGACAAAGGGGATGTAGCCATTTAAAGTTTCAGCCAATCAGATTTCAGCACACGTGCATGCGCGTGATTTCTTGAATTTTGTTTTGAAATCAAATTGCAGGGTATTCTAAAGTATGACTATGTTTTAAATTTCAAAGCATTTCATCAAAAAACAAATAAGATATAGCCTTTTAAAGTGTCAGCCAATCAGATTTCAGCACACGTGCATGCGCGTGATTTCTTGAAATTTTTTTGACATCATATTGCAGGGTATTCTAAAGTATGACTATGTTTTAAATTTCAAAGCATTTCATCAAAAAACAAAGAAGATATAACCTTTTAAAGTTTCAGCCAATCAGATTGCAGCACACGTGCATGCACGTGATTTTTTGAATTTTTTGGATATCATATTGTAGAATATCCCAGTTCATGACTATGTTTAAAATTTCATAGCATTTCGTCAAAAAACAAAAGAGATATTGAGATTTATGTTTCAGTCAATCAGAGCACAGCGCACGTGCATGCGCGTGAGTTCTTGCTAATTTGACCATGTCATATTATCTACACTATTAATATATACTTATATAATGAGTTTCAAAGCATTTTATCAAAAAATGTAAAAGTTATGACCATATTAAGTATATCAGTCAATTCACTCACTTCACGCGCCCGCACGTGCAGGCGTATGCGGGCAAAATGACCTTCGTTCCGCACACCTACACTACACACCCATTAACCCTAAAAAGGTTTTAACTTAGTTTGGTGAACAGTTTCTGAGAACACTTCCGGACAAAAAAGTACCGGAGAAGAAATAAGAAGAAAAAAGAATAACTAGTGCTAATTGTAACGGGGACCGTTACAGATGTCCCCAAACGATCCCCATGTCCCTTATCGTGCCTTATTCCTCTAAATGTGCTAAGTATCCCAGGATTTCATTTAAGAATATAAAAGTTACAATGATATCAACTATATATTGTTTAACGTTTTGCATGCGCGCACACGTACATGTACATGTATATGCAAGATGATTATGGCATGTTGATTAAGCGATTAACATATATATCTTTCTATCCCGCGAATCAAAGAAAAAAATACATATATAAATTTACCATTTTTCAAGCATATGTCATTTTTTTAACATATCGATTCACATTTTATTTCTCTACTTATTTTAACCTCGGGCTCAAAGTTGGTTTTATTCCGACGACAAGGCAGGGTTAAAGTCGACTAAGGGTATCACGCCAATACCTAACCAATCAAAATGAACTTATTCAATAGAAGTTCCATACATGGAAAAGGGATTTTCCTTTCTGTTCAGAATTTTTTTTTAATATTTCCTCTCAGGCCATTTTGACAACTCTGATACCTGTGCCTGGTAAATTTTATATACTTTGTAAATAAATATATAAAGGTTTTTTGACCGGAACTATTCATTTTTTCCAATGCATAGGGGGCTACTCTCTGGGTTTTACAAGAGATGTTTAAAAAGACATTCGTGTCAGCTAATGTGACCAATATTGTTTAACACCTTATTAATATTTTTTTCATGAATGCAAATATCTGATTATTTTACGAAGGAGCGTACATGTATATTGATTTTTAATATACCGAAAATCGCTATTTCTGGAGATTGCGTAATTCTAAAAAAAATTCAAATAAATTTCAAAGGTAAATTAAACAAAGGATGCTTGGTATTAAAATATTATTTCAAATCAGTAGAATTGAATGCTATTAACGACATCTGAATAAATAGGCTATAAAAGGCTTATATGCCAACTTTGGTCATCTGCACTTTAATTTTAAACACGACAGGATTTGTAATTTTTTCTGTATAAATTAATAATTTCTATATACTTTGGAAACTCAAATGAAACATTTTAATACACTTTCCTCGAGCTCTTTTCTGCAGTTTTCCTGAAATTTTATGTGGGTCCGAGGTGTTATTTGAGTTTAACAGTGATTCTCTACGTTGCCATTAATTTGATTTGTTTGTGTGTGTGTGTGGGGTGGGGGTTGGGGGGGGGGGATTTTTATTCTTAACCTATTTAACGTTGGAGTTGAATCTTGTATCTTATTTCAAGAACTTAAGATTGATTGTGACATTTGGATGAAAGGTCAAGGTCATTAAAAACCACCACCTCTTTAACTTCTAACCTGTCAACCGAAATAAACTCTGAAAGGTGTTTCTAGATACATGTACATGTACTTCATATTTCTTTTTACCCTTGGGTCAAGGACAAAGGTTAAGGTCGATTTCAAGTTCATAGGTCAAGGTGATTTTGGTAAATAGCTAATATCAACATTTTATTCAGGTTACCAGTGACCTTGACCTAAGTTTCAAGGTCAAGGGTAAAAAGATCTGCATGCTTCAGTATGTTACATGTCTTGACATTTAGAAGTTCTTAATTCTGCATGAACATCAAACACTCAAGTATACTGTCTTTTAATACATTGTGTGCGGTCGCATGTGCATGCACGTCCATGCATTTACTTTTGATAGTAGTATAATGTAGGCAATCATTATATCTATTCATATTTGAAATTTCACCCTGTATTATTGAGAACCAAGAAAGTTGTAGGCATTTGAAGTTTTAGCCAATCAGATTGCAGCACACGTGCATGTGCGTGCGTTCATGATTATTCTTATATATCATGCTGTAGATCTTCATAATGTAAGACTATGTTCAAAATTTCAAAGGATTTTGTCAGAAAACAAAATAGATATTTAGACTTTTAGTTTCAGCCAATCGCAGCGAAGGGCACCTGCATGCGCGTGAGATTTTGCTATTTTGACCATGTCATCATGTCTATACTACTATTATATCCTGATATTATGAGTTTCAAAGCATTTCATCCAATATTTAAAAAGTTACGGCTAAATCTATTATATTGGTCATTTCACGTGTTACACGTGCGCGCACATGCACGCACGTGCGCGCAAAATGACCTTCGTTCCGCACATCTACATAACATACCTAGTGACCCTAAAAAGGTTTCACCTAGATCGGATGAGTAGTTTACGAGAACACTCGCGGACAAAAAAGTACCGGAGAACAAAGAAAAAATTCAGAAAAAGTAAAAACAATATGTTCCCAAACTTCGTTTGGGGAACATAATTACTAGAAATTATCTCGCTTTACACAATTGGTTTATTTCTCATTTTTATATATTTTGAGTCTACTAAAATTATGTCATTGTTAATAATAATTTGAAATTTTTGAACAAATTAGATGTATTAAACGTCACAAAAGTGGCAACACACGACAAACTGTTTTAGACTTTTTATTCATTGAAGGAGGATAAGGTGTTATGTAATGGATATATGCCGAATACTGTTCTATATGTAAAATTATCAGACTGTTTGAGGCCCGTTAGGGCCGAAAACTGTCTGATAATTTTACATATAGAATAGTATGAGGCATATATCTTACTTAAAACATTGCCATTTAAATGTTCAAAAGTTACCTGGAGGAGTCCGATAATAACACAATAGGAGTTCAGGTACCCATTTTTTTTTTACCTGTCTGATAAGTAGATAAAAGAAATGAGACGGTAAAAAAAGTGAGTGAACTTTTGTTTCATTTTATTCATCCAATGGCAGTCGTATCGTTTAGCAGAACAGGAATCCGGTGGTTAAAGATTTTTTGGGGGAACATTTTTATTTATGATGGGCATAAATTGACCTTGATACTGACATAATTTTGGGTGATATTTTAACTATCACCATGGAAAGTAAAATGCGGAGTTTTACCCTAGCTGAATTTTTAATTTAGATAATGGAAATTCTCAAGTCTTGAAAGTGTGGCCATCGGGGATCAAACATAAAAGGAGATTGCAGAATCTTTTTCAGAAATGGATTTAATTAAATTCGCTCATTCAAAGTGCTGTATCAAAAACTCTTTTAAAGAGTGGAAAGTTTTAATGTTGTGGTAGGTTTAACTCGGATTTTTTTCATGGATTTGCTATTTTGTAGTAACTTAATTTCCTTGCGTTTGGTTTCCCTGATTTTTTTCCAAACATTTTTATTGGGGGTTTCTGGACATATTTAATCTTATCTCCACTCTTATTTTTGTTTTTTAAATACCGTCCGATTTTGTTATCGCTACCGTCCGATAATATATTATCAGACTGGAAATTATTATTATCGGACGGCTACAGGTAAATTTTTAGACTGCAAGAACAAAGGCATGACGTCACAGCAATGTTTTAATAAGGATTATGAAAAGAAGTAAACAATATGAAGGGTGTTTGGGCCGTCAAAAGACTTGCATTAATAGATATAAATTTAAACTAGTGTCAAGTAGTTTATGACTCTAATATTTACAATTTTTTCATGGTTGAGATCGAAAATAGTATCCATTTTAGTCAGACCTCAAAACGAAGCATAACGAGATTTTCAAAAACTCATGGAAATTAATAAATGATCATAATTTATCTAGTATGCTTAACTGATGAAAAATCCTAAATACCAGCCTGATAGTTTTTAATAATCTCATTAGAGATTGAATATACATTGTATATGAATATAATGCCAGTGTCCATGTTTTGTTATGAGAAACCCAAAATATGTGTCGGATCAAAAATAAAATAGAAGATGCATAATGGCAATAATGTAATAAAGATTCTGTGAAAGTCTAATCAAATATCTTTCAGTGATATGAGAGGAGTTGCGGTAAAGAGATGGGTACCCCAAAGCGTAACAGACGGACATGCAGACGGACGGACATACCGATTACTAAATACCCTCCCTCTTTTCAAGCGGGGGGTAAAAATGACCATTTATGCTTGTAAACATACTGTAAACGTATTACATTTGGCTGTGTATTCTTTTTAGCGCTTTTGGCGGAAAGACACTTCCACTAATTCAAGTGCAACTCTAAATGTTTTGTACTTATATACGTAAATAAGAACGATAAGAAATGTGCTAAATCAAATCTACGCTAACTTGTTAAAAACTCAATTTCCGCCAAATATCGTACACGCTAAATATAATACATTTACAGTATACCTTCCCAGTCAAGAGAGCTTCGTATGAATTTGTTCATTACCATTTAATTAAATCTGTAAAAAGAAAGTTTGTTTAACAGGTAACGTTTTGAACCAGATTTAAATAAGACCTCGACCGGCCAAAAGATTTTGAACTTAATCTCTAAATCTTCCCTTGATTCCTTGAAAATAAATAATCTATGCTTGACTGATATGAAATAAAACAAGAGGCCGAAGGGCAACAAAGCTCATCTGTTTAACTTTGTTCTTTACCAGATTCCCCTTCTTTGTTTCTTCTACTGTAGTCCCGCCCTTTCACTGGAGTCATTTTTGAACAATTTAGAATCTACACTCCCCAGGATTCTTCCAAAAAAGTTTCAGCTTTTCTGGCCCAGTGGTTCTTGAGAAGATTTTTAAAGAATTTTCCTATATATTACAATGTAAAACTTGCTTTTCCTATTGTTGCCCCGCCCTTCCCCGGGGGTCATGATTTGAACAGTTTAGAACCTACACTATCTCAGGATAATTTCAAATAAGTTTAAGTTTTTCTGGCCAGCTGGTTCTTGAGAAGAATGTTTTTCTTTAAAAATCCTAGTCTTTAATCTCTATATAATATTTCAATGTAAAACATGGATTTCCTACTGTGGCCACGCTCTACCCCCTTGGGTCATGAATTGAACAATTTAGAATCTACACTACCCCAGGATGCTTCAACATAAGTTTTAGCTTATTGGTTTTGGGGAAGCTTTTTTAATGGCCCGACCCTATTCGTCTTTTCTCGATTATCTCCCCCTTATAATTGAAAATTACCATTTATTTAACAATTTATACCCTTCACCAAAGGATGCTCTGTACCAAGTTCGCTTAAATTTGGCCCAGTGTTTCTTGAGAAGAAGTTGAAAATGTGAAATGTTTACAGAGGGACAGACGACGTACAATGGGTGATCAAAAAAGATCAATTGAGGTGAGCTGAAAATCTTAAATATTTTGCCAGGCCCTTTTTCCAGTATCAAATGGCCACGTCCTTAAAATCTAAATCCGTTTGGATATTTCATATATGATGCACCATCTTAATCTCACTGCGAATTTCATGTTGAGATATAAAACTGAATGTCACTGCCTTTTCATACTATAAAGATAAATACCAGTGAAACATTAAGAATGAATTCTTCTGATCATTTAACCAATTAACCATTTAACCCAAGTGGATCTTCGTACTTAAACATGTCGTAAAATTCAAACTGATAACAATTCAAACAAGTTTTTAAAGTTTTTATGATTTACATGTTTAACTATATTTATTTTTAAACAAAAATCTATCCATGTTGTATTAATGACCAAGACGTGTGAAAAATTACGATATTTACGACACCTAAGGAAGTCAACAAGTGAAATCGACATGATCGAGAGGGGAAGAAGACAGCATCGCCCGTTTCAAAACGACAGGAATGCCGAATGGCATTCCGTTAAAAGAACCAAGACGACAGAAATTTTTAAACATTAAGAAAATTGCCGATATTACAATTAGGCTTACAGGTACATTCTCGAAAGCGGTCCCCAAACATGCCAGCCAAGAGCGCCGAAGTGTGTTGACGACGTTCCAGTAGCAGTGGAAAAGCGAAAATATAGGTTTCCAGTGCTTTCAAACTTATTGAAAGTAGCAATGTTTATGCATTATAGATACAAAGTTTCAAAATACTTAGTATACTGTCACATCGCAAACTCAAACATAGCATAAACATGTACGTAACGTTAGGCCTAGGGGGTCTCCAGATGCGTGCAGACGACAACATTCGTCTTATCTTTTTTATTGCAAATTTAGCTCTTAATATATGATAAATGTCCTTTGATATTGTAAATGCAGAATTTCTATCCCAAATTTATAGACATTTGGCCAGCGAAGCCACCATCCAACAACATACACCAGGACCCAATCCGGAACCCGCAGGGCAAGAGAAAGAGAGGACATCCAACAAACTATTATGAAGTTTTTATTTGTTAAATGATTACTTTTTGTTCATGAAAAGCTTTTCTTAACAATATTGCAATTATTACATGAAATTATCACACTAATTTTGAATAAAACACATACTTTGATGCCTAAATGCCTTGATTAATTTTCGTAAAACGCTGAAAAAGAAATAGGGGGTGGGGATATGAAAAATATCAAAACTTTCTTATATGTACATTAACCCCTACTTTTCATGCTATGAAAAGGAACCATAATTACCTAAAAAAAAACTATACAACAATTTTCTGGAAAAAGTTTAATTGTAGAAATATGTTTTTCTGTGGTTTTTCAAGCAACTTTATAGGGAAAAATTTGCCTAAATTTGACACCTAAACAACATTGTTGGGTACAAGTTATCTATTTGGTGTTTATTTGCTCATATTACGCTTAAAAAATTAACTTTGCAATACTTTCAAGTAAATTTAAACCAAATTAAGTTTATATTGTTTGTATTTATAAGTTTATGAGGTATTTTTATTGTCTAATAGCGTTTTTAATTAAATTTCCATGCTCTATTTTGGCCTATGTTGGAGGGGTTGAATCTCTTTTAGAAGAATACTAACATACACTTTTCTTGTCTTTAAATTATTCCTTGGATATAACACTTTCAGAAAAATATGACCATGTGGAAAGTTTAATGCACATTTTTTTCCGGGTATCAGAAGAATACATCCTTAAATGCGTTTGCTTTATGTGTACATCTTACACGAACTTAGGTTGTCCGATCCTCAGGTCCCAAAAAAAGGAGTTACTAGGTAATGCCAAAATGCGGATACTTTGAAAATGCAAACAAAAATGTCTCTGAATCTTTAATTAAAATGTGTATTCAAAGTTTATCATTAACGTTAATCGTATCATATAAAAAAAATTAAAGGTATCCAGACATTTTGAGGACAATGCATTTTTTTCATTATTTTGATTTTAAGTTCTATTTACATGTGAGACTTTACAGCACATTTTTTAAAACTTCATATCATGCTAAAACATTTGTATCTAAAGCTAGCTGCAGAACTGTAGCTCTCTGCTTGAGAAAATTCGGACAGAAAAAGCAGATAGCTAAAAGATGCAAGCGTTATAAAAACCTTCGATTTACGCTGACGATTTTTGTTGATACTTTAGGTATTATTTCATGTAGATTTCTCTGGCGTTTAGAATGGTATCATATATAATTAATCATATTTAACTCTTATTTTTCATACTTTATTTACCTTTTCACGGTCCGAAAAAGTCCTGTATAATAGTTTTGTAAAGTCGGTTTAAAAAGAGTGAAAGGCAAGTAAATTTTCAGGAATTGGTGTTACATACATGTATATGATTAATTTTAAATACTATTTTTTAAAGCTAGGGAAAATATAAAATACAAGAAATAATACCCGAAGAGAGCGACTAAAAACTTCGGCGTAAATCGAAGGTTTTTACAATGCTTGGATCTGTAGCTCCGAATTTTCTCAAGCAGAGAGCTACAGTTCTGCAGCTAATCTAAATCTAGATTAAAGATATTTGATGTCTATAACAAGGGCCAACGGGCCTTATAGGTCTGAGTATCACGTAGCAACTTTCCAACAATTGAATTTGGTTCGTTTTTAAACCAGAGGCCATGAAATTCACAATTTCGATAGAGGCACTATTCTTTATCATTACTATACTCTTAGTATGCTTACTTTGGCTTATTAATACCCAGAGGTAGATCAGAGTAACAAAGAGAAAAATGCATTTCCACTTTAAAACCAACTGTGCACCCCATCCCACAGGATCGACTGACCCTGGGGCCACATATTTCACAATTTTGTAGATTTTATCTTTAATTTTATTCATCATAAATAGTTAATACCAAAGAGCAGATTTCAGGGCATTAATATATAACCAGACTATGTACCCCCCCCCCCCCCCGTTCCCCTGCCCTGAAATTAACCATTTTGGAAGTGGCATCTTTCTATGTACAGAGATCATTGGCATAATACCCAGGACCAAAGGAAACGATTTTCAAGATTTCATGCATTTTCACCATATAATCAATAGAGCCCCACCCCAACACCGGAACCCCTGACACAGGGGCCCTAAAATTCACAAATTTGGAAGAGGCATCCTTCCTCATCATAACTATGTAATAGTTCATTATTTGTATAATACCTAGAAGCAGATGAGAAGATTTTTAAAAAAATTATGCATTTTCACTATATAGTTATTATCAATAGAGCTCCGCCCTAACACCAGAACCTTTTACCCAGGGACCATGAAATTCACAATTTTGGAAGAAGCAGCCTTATTCAACATAACTACATGTATGTACTTTGTTAATCTAATAAATACCAAGCCTCACCCTTACACCAGAGCCCCCGACCCTGGGGCCATGAAATTCACAATTTTAGACGAAATTCTTGTTCATTATAACTAGAAACATCTTCGCTAGCCAAGGGTTTTCGGTCCGCACCGCTCCCCATAAACCCTTGGCCGATATGCACTGTAAAACGCCGGTCACACATAGCGCCATCTGTAAATCTCCTGAAAGAACGATAATTCTGGTTGTAGCAAACAGCCAATGAAATGATTGCTTTTAAGTATGTTTCGGTAGAAAATTATTACACAATATGGCGACTTCCATTGAAACAACATTTGGAATACAAAAATTAATTCTTTCCAATGCTGTAACGGACAGACGTGGTGTGTTCATAGGAACAAAAACGGGTTTACACATGCATTAGAATTTCCTCGAAAACTTCTCAAAAAATCTAGGCCGTAAATTGAAAACAGTTTTTTCATTGGTCCACGGTCGGCTACAACTCTCCCATGAAAATTGTCCGGCGTTTTACAATGCATATCGGCCAAGGGTTTATGGGGAGAGTTGTGGACCGAAAACTCTTGGCTAGCGAAGATGAACTAGGAACATAGTTCATTGGTTTAATACCCAGGAGCAGAGGAGACAATTTAAAGAATTTATGCATTTTACTATATGATCAATAGAGCCCCGTCCTAACACCAAAACCCCCACTCCTGGGGCCATGAAAATCACAATTTAAGAGAAGACATTCTTGCTCATCATGATTATGTACTTGGTTAGTTTAATAAATACCCAGGAGCAGAGAAGATTTTTAAAAAAACATCATGCATTTTCACTATATAATCTATATAGCCCCGCCCTAGCACTAGAACCCCTGACCCTGGGGCCATGAATTTCACAATATGGTAGAGCACTCAATGCCGATTACAATCATGCCAACAGTTTGACTGCTTGATGACTAGGAGTAGATGAGAAGATTTTTAAAGATTGCATTTATTTTAGTGGTTTTGGCCCCACCCCTCAGGACCCAGGGGGGCAGGGACCATGGAATTCACAATTTTGTTCCCCTACACCCCATGAATGCTTTATGCTAAAATTAGTTGAAATTGGTTGAGCGTTTACAGAGAAGAAGCTGAAAATGTTCAAATGTTAACGCACGACGACGGACGAACACAGATAGCAACAGGTCAATGCATTTATTTTTGTACTTCATGAGGGTACAAATGTACAATTTTTAAAAGACAGTCTCTAAGACTTCAAAGAGTATTCAGAAATACTGAGATGCTTAAAATGAAAATTTCTGCTTAAAAAGAGTTCTTGAGACTTTTAAAATTTAATGATATCCTTCCTAGCTGAGGATCGGATATCCTCAATACATGTATTTGATTGCCAATGTTGAAACTTTTATTGATAAAGTAAACAGTGAACAAACACTTTATCTTTCTTTATCCGGATTATCTTCTTTTTTAAGGGTTTATGCAAAAATGTGATTAATACTAGCCATAGAAATAGGAACGACCCACGCTCCAGAAATTTGATAGATTTTTCTGTTTCTGATATTTGAATAAAAGATTTGTGAGAAAATCAATACATTATTTTAATTACAAGAAAAAAAGAATGAATTCAGATTGACAAGATTTATAAACACAAGTAATATGCTCAAGACAACTAACAGAAATTCCAATAATACTAATTGTTTTTGTTGCAGCTATAAATATTAACCGTATTAGTATACAATGTAATGCTAGTATACAAGTCTAAGAATCAAAAGTCAGATGGTCTTGCCAAATCCCGATGGTCTGCGCCAAACTCCGATGGTTTCCTGTCGGCATGGATGCCAAAATCCAATTGTCACGCCAAAGTCCGATGCATATCATATGGATTGTTTCCAATGAGACGCGATGCGCTAAAGTGCGATGATATGACACGCTAAGGTCCAATATTTACATTTGCTGTGTTTTTCTTCTAAGCTAACTGTATTGAATACCATTTTCGTGTGTACTCGCGCGTAGAATTATACACGGAGAAACGTGTGCTAATGTGACATATTTGATTGACATATATATATATGCAAATATTGTGTATTGTTTAATATTTACATTTGCAAATGTTTTTCTTTATATAACACTACTGAAAGGAATGCATATCTATAACTGTATAAATACAGGTACAGGGTCAAGAGGTCAAAAATGTGCGTATGGATAATCGTTTGACGTAATTTCTCAGTGACGTCATAAAGGGTCGACGCGCGTTCAGTGGATTACATACTTGCCGTTGAGTTTGAAAAATAATGCATTCTCACACGCTAAAAGTCACAGTCAGGCAAATATAAAGTATGAATAAGTCACAAATGTAAATATAAGTAATAAGGTATCATTTTAAAACATCTATCGGGCTATAAATACGGGTTGGTACGAGATTAAATTCATCATAAAGCCCTTCGGGCTTTATGGAATTTAATCTCGTGACCAACCCGTATTTATATCCCAATAGATGTTTAAAAATGATACCTTATTTCTTAAGAGACGTCACCGTATGCTGGAAAAGGGCTTCAAATTTTGATCTATACTCGGCACTCAGGGTAATTGAGCAGTGAGGGTTCTTTATCGTGCCACGCCTACCGTGATACGGGACCTACGTTTTTAAGGTCATATCCGAAAGACACGTGACTTTCACTTCTAATGCCGAGCACTTGGTGAAGGAACAGTCACTACTTATGTTTACGTCTTAGGTTTGATGCGGCGACGAGAATTGAAAGTACCAAAACTGTACTCAATTTTTGAATTTCTCGCTGCCCTTTGTCCGTTTTTGAAGCCTCATTGTGACGTCACGTTAAAGTGAGTTTCTCTGTGTATATTTCTATGCATGAGCATACACGAAAATGGTCTTCAAATCAATTTCCACACTTAGTATAAGTATAAAAAAAAAACTGCGGATGTAAATTTACCTCAATAACTCACACATGCATTTTATTCTTTAGCTGATTGCTTGCACCTTCCAGAGATATAAGGAATAGTCCTTGCAGATCACCCGACTGACTGGGTTAGACCTTGCTTGACACTTTACGATTAGTTCTCATGCACTAGGCGAGTTGATTCGGGTTAGTCTCGCACCCACCCATTATATCTAGGTTATCGTTGTTACATTGCAGTTAAGTGCAGTTTTTACTATGACGTCATAAACATTAATTGTTTTCCTGACACATCGGACTTTGGCGTGCCAAACCATCGGGGTCGGACTATTGCGTCCTATATTCATTTTGTATCACCAGTAATAATAAAATAAAGGCTTGCGATTTTTTGCATTGAATGCTATAGCATAACTTCTTGAATTGTATACATTTCTCTTATCATTCTTGTTGCAAGTCTCATCCCTTTTATATTTCTTTTGAGGTTCACGTTTTAATTTGTTTTTTCTATGTATAATATACACAAGTAAAACACATATGCCTATTGTAACTAAAATGAGGAAAGACACCCCTGTTGTCATTGCAGCAAACGTAGTTGGAGTAAACCCCAGTCTGTCTAAGTAACTGAGATCCGTGGTAGTTACTACAGTTGTTGTCGATTGTTTAGGTGTAGTTGTGCTTTCTATTACTAAGGTTGATGAATGCGGTTGAGATGAAGTTATATCCTCTGTTGTTGATAAAGATACTTGTTGCGTTGAAGTTGTTGGAGAGTCTACAGTTGATAAATGCTGAGTGGAAGATGTACTATCTTGTGTTGTTGAAGGTGGCTGTTGCATTGAAGGTGTGGTTTCGATTGTCGTTGAAGACAGTTCTTGCGTTAGAACTGTGCTATCCAGTGTCTTCGAAGATGCTTGTTGCGTTAATGATGTGCTCTCGATTGTTTCTACAGTTGATAAATGCTGAGTGGGAGATGTACTATCTTGTGTTGTTGAAGGTGGCTGTTGCATTGAAGTTGTGGTTTCGATAGTCGTTGAAGAAAGTTCTTGCGTTAGAACTGTGCTATTCAATGTCGTCGAAGGTGCTTGTTGCGTTAATGATGTGCTCTCGATTGTTTCTACAGTTGATAAATGCTGAGTGGAAGATGTACTATCTTGTGTTGTTGAAGGTGGCTGTTGCATTGAAGTTGTGGTTTCGATAGTCGTTGAAGAAAGTTCTTGCGTTAGAACTGTGCTATTCAATGTCGTCGAAGGTGCTTGTTGCGTTAATTTTGTGCTCTCGATTGTTTCTACAGTTGATAAATGCTGAGTGGAAGATGTACTATCTTGTGTTGTTGAAGGTGGCTGTTGCATTGAAGTTGTGGTTTCGATCGCCGTTGAAGACAGTTCCTGCGTTAAAACTGTGCTATCCAATGTTGTCGAGGATGCCTGTTGTGTTAATGTTGTGCTTTCGATTGTTTCTACTGAGAAAAATTGAAAAAGTAATCTGGATTTTTTTTAAATTCACAGATGTATTCTTAACTGTACAATAAAAATGATTACTCTTTCCTTTAAAAAAAAATACCATTTTAAAAGAAATTATCATGAAACTGAATCAACTGATTAAGTGATCGTGCTTTTCATTGAACTATGTAGTAACTCTGGTTTATGCTATGTTTAATTTTTTTATTTTCTATAATAATTATTCTTTATTACCATTAAGGTTATAGAACACTCAATTACAAGAAATTTTTACCATTGTGTAAGCAAAGAAGACCATAACTTGATGTTTTAATCTGTTTAAAAATTTCTTGTATTAATTGATTTATGATTTGATGTTAAAGAATCTTAGAACAAGGTGTTTTTGTGAAACACTGATTGTAAACCCATTGAAAGCTTTTGTAACAGTGAATACCAATAAGAAGTATGAAAGCCCTAGCACCACTGTTTCAATAGTTATGGCCAAGGTCAAAATCCAAGATAAAGGGGTCAAGTTTGATGGTACCCGAAGAAAGGTCTTGTCAAAAGGAATACACAATCATGTGAAATATGAAAGTTATGGGCAAGGTTAAAGTTATTGAGGATAGACAGACGGACAGGTCAAAAACAATAAACCCCCGAATCTTCGATTACAGGAGCATAAAACTGTATTCAGATTTATTTTAATCAAATTAATTTATTTCTTAATACAAATCCTTATCCACTGCAGATTTTGAAAAAGATGTTGATTTTTTTTCCAATTACATGTAATCATACCAAGTCTTATTACTTTGTGATACATTGTTTTAACCAAAAACTTCATATATTGGCGAGAAATATCTTAATGAAAAAAATATTTAGTTAACATAAAATTTGAGTTTTAGTAACTTTCATAAGACTTACTTTTTAAAATGGCTTTTTATCAATAATAAAGTAATGAAATACAAGTGAAGTAGCTCACATACCCTACGCTCCCCCAAAACTCAAAGTGCCGAAATTCCCAGAAAAAAATAAAGGGAATCGGAATTTCTTGATGCACATGTACATATTGTGTTCTAAATGTCTGCAAAGTTTGACAAAATTTCTGTGCAGCGGTTTATTAGGAGTTGTGCTGACAAACTGTTCATCTCCATATTCAAAATATGGCCAAAAATCTTAGTGGAAAAGTGCCGAAATTCCCAGATTAATAAAGGCATCGGAATTCCGTGGTAATATGCACATCTACAAATTGTGTCCTAAATATCTGCAAAGTTTGACCAAATTCTGTGCAGCGGTTTATGAGGAGTTGTGCTGACAAACTGTTTATCTCCATATTCAAGGTATGGCCAAAAATCTAAGTTGAAAAGTGCCGAAATTCCCAGAAATAAAAAGGAATTGGAATTTCCTGGTAATATGCACATACACATTGTGTCCTAAATATCTGCAAAGTTTGACCAAATTTTGTGCAGCAGTTTATGAGGAGTTGCGCTGACAAACTGTTCATCTTCATATTCAAGGGTTGGCCAACAATCTGAGTTGAAAAGTGCGGAAATTCTCGAGAAAAATAAAGGAATTGGAATTCCCTCGTAATATGCACATCTACACATTATGTCCTTAATATCTGCAAAGGTAGACCAAATTCTGTGCAGCGGTTTATGAGGAGTTGCGCTGACAAAAAAAGGACTGACCGACTGACTGAAAGACGGGTAAAAACATTATACCTATCACAACTTGTAACGTGGGTTATGGTTACTTGAGATATTTAGTTCCTGTTTAAACAAACACTTTATGGACTCTGTTTTGTAATACTTTTTATGCGTTATGTCTTTTTCCCAATTCAATTATGTTTACATTATTACTATTTCTGATCAAATTTTTGAAGTAATCTTTATTATTTTAATGTCTATACTCCCATTTCAGATTCTCAGTTATATGATAATTATTGTATATCTTTATATTTATTTTAATCAAGCGCTTTAGAGTAATTTTAATCATATTTAGCGCTATACAAATTAAATAATGATAATAATAATTTGTACAAAGTTTAATTTTCAACTCCCCCCCCCCCCCCACATACATACATGTACATACACTCATGAAAATGAATAATCGTTGCAAACATGCATGTCTGTGATTCAATGATGTGCACAAAACAAAATAAACATAATATAGAAAAAATGATGAAACCAGAAAAAAATTATAATGATTATTGGCTACAAAACTAGGTTACAATTAACAAAAGCAAAGGCATAAAAATATAGCACTGTCGTAATAAACCACACCCAAATAAAAACGAACATATCTTGTATAGAAAGACAAATAAAGGGGAGTAAATGCAGTTAAGATACGCGTTGAACAAGGATATGTTTAACTAAATTTTTATTTTTTAATATTGTGACAATTTTAAACTTCCTTATTACAACATGTTATTTATTGTCCCCCGCTTGAAAAGTGGGGGATATTAATTTGGGTCTGTCCGTCCGTCCGCCATTCTGTCTGTCTGTAACGCTTTCGTTTCCACACGATATCTCGAGAACTCTTTGAGCTTTCGCAATGAAATTTTGCATAGCAACTCCCTATGGACTAGAGAAGAAACCTAATGATTTTGAGGTCAAAAGGTTAAAGGTCAATGTCATAAATTCGCAAATTCTGTCTGTTATAACACTTTTGTTTCCACGCGATATCTCGAGAACCCTTTGACCTTTTGCAATGAAATTTTACATAACAATTCCCTGTGGCCTAAGAAAGACCCCTACCCCTCTCGAAGTGTCCCGTCCCGTTTGTTTTATTAGTATTTATTGTATTAAATGTCGCTATTTTTAGCACTGGGGCATGAGGAGAGTTATTACATATAAAACAGGTTCTCGGTGGACTTTATATTCTTATTACACCTCTTAGAACTGTTTAATAAAGGTTAAATAAGACACCATGCATTGTGTAAAATTTTGACAATATCGAGCGTGAATATATATATGTGACTTCATCTTTGCATATAATTTTCGCCAGTGTAAAGAAGTTCCGTGGTCTAGTGGTGTGTCTCTCGCTTCACATGTGAGATCTCGGCTTCAAATCACGGACGATCAATTTTCTTTTTTTTTTTCGAAATACTTTTTTTTTTACTAAATGACAGTATTCAGCATGTGAAATGAAAAAATTATGAGGTCTGGCTTGTACAAACTAATAAAACCATCATTACAGTGTGATAAATATTCCATATAAAAAGAATCTTCTATACACATAATAAAGAATAGGCAATCAAACCTTTATATCCATATTGGCATATTTTATTTGCTTCAGTATACATGTATACATTTGATAATTCTAGAAATTCTGTCAAGGGGATCCGACCCCCCCCCCCTCCCCCTGAACTGCGCATGGTTTACTTTTTCCCTAAGCGAATTCTATGAATTAGCTTGTTATGAGAGATTTATTTTGAGTACGAGTTTCTTACTTCATCAGAGATATCCGGGACATGGGCGAGCGATAGCCCCTCCTTGTATCTCCTAAACAGTATGAAACGAATACTGCAGAAGTACTTTTTTCCGCGTGGTTTTTAATATTTACGCTATGTACGCTGTCACAAATATTTTCCGCGGAAATTTGTCCAAGTGTTCTTATTATATAAGGCAGTAGTGGCAATCTAGAAAATCCGCGTAATATTCTACCCGCGGATTAAACAGAAATTGAGATTTCGCGGAATAATGACCCCGTGGAAAAAAGTACGTCTACAGTATTTTGATTGTGGCTTTTATTATGGACTTACTAATTTGTATGCGTATTTTGGTATATATCTCATACAACCAGTCAGGTGATTTTGACAGCAAGTTTAATTTTTTCCCCAAATGAGCTGGTTGTGCATGTACTTTGTCTTGTAAATTTTAAATTATGAGATGTGTTATTTCCTACAACGTTATCCACCGGCAGTCATACACAATATCTATTTCTCAAAATCCAAAACGGTCGGGCATGACGCCCATCTTCGCCCAAGTCTCTCCACACACTGTCACAAATGACAACGTGCACTGACGATTTGCTTAATATCGCATTTAATTAAGTCAGTCACATAAAGATTTTATCAAGGGAAAAGTATACAGAAAACTGGGAGCATGACTTTTACCATGCTAGTATCATACTGTAAAATCACACATTATCGAGGGGTCAAATTTTCGAGGTTTGAGGAAAATAGTATGGTTCCTGGGGATTTGGTTTCGTGGTTGAAGAATTGATCAGTAGTAATATTTGTGGAAAATTGCATTTCGTGGGGGATATAAATTCATGGGTCTTTTCATACATGTACCCTGAAAACCATGGGAATTAACCCCCCACGAAAATTAGTGATTTCACAGTAACAGCATTTCAATTTAAGTTCACGTCAAATATGGTTGACACAGAATAATTTCTCGATCTCCTTTCCCGATTTGGGCATTCCGGCACGAGATGGAGCCTATTTATTTTTTAAATAAAAAAATATACAGTCATGTAAACTTCCTGCATTGACTATATTTATTATACTTTAGGACATACTGATTTTCTATACAGTAAAATTAAAATTGTTGTGCAACCTGCAGCAAGGATCACTATTGTATATATGGAATGCCGCAAAACCATGGTGTGACCGAAATCATTATAAAACAGACTCGGGGGGGGGGGGGGGGGGGGGTAGAGGCCAATATTTTTCAATGTCAACTTCTTCCAGTACCAATTTTGTTGTATTCAACACTACAAATAATTCCCCGATATCAATTTCCTGGAATAAACGGTGGGCGGGGGGGGGGGGCGCAACCAGCCTTTCAATGAACATTCCCAACAGTACAAGTAATGTTGGGGAAAAAAGTCCCCCCCCCCCTGTTACTACGTGTCTGCTTCCAGTTGAGTCGATACGCAGAAGAATGTTGTATGTTCTAATGGTTTCTTAAATGAACCAAACTTAAAATCACCATTTTGCAAATGATATTCAGTACAATATCAAGATATGGTTAAGTCGAATACTGGTTTATGTTTTTCATACAGTAATACATTTTTTGGTCTGTTGTTTAACGTCCGTCTCAAGAATTTTTCACTCATATGAAGACGCAACTTTTTGCCGTTGGGGGTCTGAAAACTTTGTCCTTTACTTCACACTTTCGACCATTGAGCAAGAAGGGATCGTTTTTGGTACCAACACCTACTGCGACACGGTCTCATCCGAAGGACCAAATGCCACGTCCCCCGTAATCCGAGATTCCTCTGACTCTAACCCCCGCTTTTATATCATGACTTGTGCGGGGAAGAGTCAGAGCGGAGGCCATATTGAAAACTGAGAATTCGGCGACACCAGCCGGTGTCGCAGAGTTCATTAAAAGGATGCTTTCGCCGTTTAAACGGCCCTATCACCGACAAATTATAAATGAAGCATCAGTTGAATTAGGTCGCCTCTTCGCCATTCGACTGCTTTAGCAGTTGTAAAAGGTAGGCAGAGTTGAGACAACGGCTGGTGTCGCCGAACTCCCAGTTTTCAATATGGTCTCCGCTTTGACTCTCCCCCGCGCAAGTCATGATATAAAAGCGGGTTAGAGTGAGAGAAATCTCGGATTACGTCCCATTGTAAGATTCGAATACGCAACGTCAGGATCAACGCCTTAATTCGCAACTCTAGAGCAGAGGCTCTAACCATTGCACCACGCGCCTGACATGTGTGGCATGTACAGATAGGTGCTTACATTAGGTCATTCTATACAATTAATTGCAGATTTTTGTGGACCGATCATGACACATAGCATATGGCGGCCGTGACAGGGAATATACCGGTATACTCCCCAAGGGACCCCTATTTCCACTTCTGTTATTTGAATGAAGATCCGCATTTGCTCTCTTCCCGATTTTTAGCTCTACTGGTCAGAGACCAGAAGAGCTTATGCGATAGTAATGCGTCCGGCGTCCGTCCGTCTGTCTGTCTGTCTGTCTGTCCGTCTGTCTGTAAACAATTTTTCAAAACGCTACTCCTCCTACAATTTTAGTCTGATTTAAATATTACTTGGCACAGAAGTAGACTACACTAAGATACATAGAATAGTGCATCGGTTTTTAATTTCAATGAACGGTGTTGCCATGGTTACTAAAAATAGAATTCTCTGTGAAATTCCTTTAAAACACTACTCCTTCTACAGTTTTGGTCTGATTTCAATATAACTTGGCACACAAGTAGACTACACTAAGATACATAGAATAGTGCATCAGTTTTTAATTTTGATGTTCGGTGTTGCCATGGTTACCAAAAATAGAATTTTCTGTGAAATTCCTTAAAAACGCTACTCCTTCTACAGTTTTGGTCTGATTTCAATATAACTTGGCACACAAGTAGACTACACTAAGATACATAGAATAGTGCATCGGTTTTTGATTTCGATGAACGGTATTACCATGGTTACTAAAACTAGAATTCTCTGTGAAATTCCTTTAAAACACTACTCCTTCTACAGTTTTGGTCTGATTTCAATATAACTTGGCACACAAGTAGACTACACTAAGATACATAGAATAGTGCATCGGTTTTTGATTTTGATGTTCGGTGTTGCCATGGTTACTAAAAATAGAATTTTCTGTGAAATTCCTTAAAAACGCTACTCCTTCTACAGTTTTGGTCTGATTTCAATATAACTTGGCACACAAGTAGACTACACTAAGATACATAGAATAGTGCATCGGTTTTTGATTTCGATGAACGGTGTTACCATGGTTACTAAAACAAGAATTCTCTGTGAAATTCCTTTAAAACACTACTCCTTCTACAGTTTTGGTCTGATTTCAATATAACTTGGCACACAAGTAGACTACACTAAGATACATAGAATAGTGCATCGGTTTTTGATTCCGGTGAACGGTGTTACCATGGTTACTAGAAATAGAATTTTCTGTGAAATTCCTATAAAACTCTACTCCTTCTACAGTTTTGGTCTGATTTCAATATAACTTGGCACACAAGTAGACTACACAGAGATCATTAGAATAGTTCATCGGTTTTTGATTTCGATGAACGGTGTTGCCATGGTTACTAAAATAGAATTCTCTGTGAAATTTCTTTAAAATGCTACTCCTTCTACAGTTTTGGTCTGATTTCAATATAACTTAGCACACAAGTAGACTACACTAAGATACGTAGAATAGTGCATCGGTTTTTGATTTCGATGAACGGTGTTACCATGGTTACTAAAAATAGAATTTTCTGTAAAATTCCTTTAAAACTCTACTCCTTCTACAGTTTTAGTTTGATTTCAAAATAAGTTGGCACACAAGTAGACTACATAAAGATACATAAAATAGTGCAATGGTTTTTGATAAGTACAACCAGGTAGAGCTACAGTCTCGACAGAGACTTCTGGTTATTATTCTTTTGAGCTTGATTAACTGCACTGTTTGTTATCTCCTTAATCATGTTAATATTTTATTTCGCTTGTGAATCATAACAGATTAAACTAGATATCAATGAGATGGTGGCCATCTTAAGCTTCAAGGGCCCCGCTTTTAGCAATAAACATGAAAATGAAAAGTAGCTGAAAGGGTGTTTGAGATTAAAGGGGACAAAAAGTATTACTCCCTGAAAAATAATATAATTAAAATACTTTTAGAAATTTATCCTCTACGAAAATTGTTGCATATCCTCTACCATAATATGGAAGGAAAATCACCAATGTTCGATATCCAGTTAATTTGTTTGAGGCTGAGTGGACGTATAGGAAAGAAATTATGTAGCGAATAAAGACTTTTAAATGAGATACTATTTTTGACCTTAACCCTTGACCCAAAAACTTTGTTCAAGGTCACTGACCAAAGGCACTCTGTGAGTGAAGTATGAGCAACATTAGACTAATAGGAGAAAATATGCTCTGAACAAAGATTTTCACTGCTATAATTTTAACCTTTGACCTAGAAATATGGTTCAAGGTCACTGCACACCCTTCACCAAAAGACAACCTGTGAGTGAGGTATGAGCCAGATTAAGCTAAGGAAAGAGAAAATACGCTCCAGACAAGTAGTTAAACCGAAAGGATATTTTTGACCTTGACCTAGAACTGCACATTCACTGACCATTGGCACTCTGTGAGTGAAGTATAAGCCACATTGGACGAAGGGAAGAGAAGATATGCTCCGAACAAGGATTTTTCATATCATTCTGTTTTGACCTTGACCTTTCGCCCTAGAAGCATGGTTCAAGGTCACTGCACATTGGTTACCCAAAGGCACTCTGTTGGTGAAATATGAGCCAGATTGGACCAAGGAGAGAGAAGATATCATTCTGACAAGGGTTTTTCATATAATTCTGCTATGACCTTGATCTTTGACCTAGAAACATGGTTTAAGGTCACTGCACACCGGTTACACAAAGGCACTCTGTGGGTGAAGTACGAGCCAGATTGGGCCAAGGAGAGAGAAAATATGATCCGGACAAGGAATTTTCATATAATTCTGCTATGACCTTGACCTTTGACCTAGAAACATGGTTTAGGGTAACTGCACACTATTTACCAAAAGGCACGCTGTGGGTGAAGTATGAGCCAGATTGGGCCAAGGAGACAGAAGATATGCTCCGGACAAGAGATCTCGGACGGACAGCTGACGGACGGACAGACTGATCACTATAGGGCGCCTGCCGAGCGGGGCCCTTGCAAGTTATTGCTATTCACATTTCTATATAGAAAATCAAAATATACAAAACTGCAAAATGTCAAAGACTCAAAGAAAACCAGAAGTCTCTGATGAGACTGTAGCTCTACTCGTCTGTAACAAAGGAAAAGTAGCACTTCGATTTGAAACTTTGTAACAGGCAGCAATAAATAAAATTATGTATCTTAGTGTAGTCTACTTGTGTGCCAAGTTAAATTGAAATCAGACCAAAATTGTATAGGGGTAGCGTTTTAAAGGAATTTCACAGAATTTTTCATTTGTAGTAACCATGGCATCAACGTTCATCAAAATCAAAAATTGATGCACTTTTTTATGTATCGTAGTGTAGTCTACTTGTATGCCAAGTTATATTGAAATCGGACCAAAACTGAAGGAGGAGTAGCGTTTTAAAGTAATTTCTCCCAAAATTCTATTTTTAGTAACCATGGCAACATCGTTCATCGAAATCAAAAACCGATGCAGTATTTTATGTATCTTAGTGCATTCTTCTTGTGTGCCAAGTTAAATTGAAATACTGTAAGACCAAAACTGTATGAGGAGTCGCGTTTTAAAGGAATTTCTCCAAAAACTCTATTTTTAGTAACCATGGCAACATCGTTCATCGAAATCAAAAACCGATGCACTCTTTTATGTATCTTAGTGTAGTCTACTTGTATGCCAAGTTGTATTGATATCAGACTGTCGGAGGAGTAGCGTTTTGAAAAATTGTTTACAGACAGACAGACAGACAGACGGACGGACGCCGGACATCTTAACCATCGCATAACCTCTTCAAGTCTCTGACCAGTAGAACTAAAAATCCTTCAGACTTCACGTCAAAGAAATTTTAAAATTCTTGAAATTGTAGAAATGACGATGGTATTTAAAACATCAATAATACATCTTTATTCCTTGTCAGAACAGTTTTCAAAACACTTCATCTCCCAGGAGACCAGCTATATAAAATGACAGGTAAAAACAAGGCTGATAATATGCTTTTACAGCAATTGTGTATTTGTTTGTTATTGTGTTTGGCTATAATATAAAGGCATCACACGGGAAGTTCTATTTAATTTTTTTTTTTGTAAAACACCAAACATTTGTAAACAAGAATAGATATGGGTTACCCCATATCCAAAGATATTCGACTTTTAGATTTAATATGTTTAACAGTGTTTATAATGACGTTAATAAAAAAAAAACTGCACTGTCTAATTATGGAACTGTTGTAAATTTCGTGAGTCCATAGCATTACGGTCATCCAGTCTCCTAACAAACAGTACACATAGGCCTACATGTACCTGTGTCCACAAGACCAACATTAGCCTTGGTCTACACACGTGCGATGGAGCTGTCAAACGCATCCAGCGAGCTCGGAGAAACACGTTTTGTTTTGCCGAGAAGTTACGATGGCAGACAAAACTTTTCTTTTCTTAATTAGATCATATGAATACGAATTCTGATTAATAAAAATTATACAATCCCTGTTGAACTATATATAGTTTGTTCTAACATTTGCATCTGCAACAACTTGTGTTTAAAATGGCCGGGTTAGGAAAATCAGGACCGGTCGGAAAATTCTAAACTGAAAACCTTTTTTGTTTTGAAAAATTAATGAAATATACTAATGTATTCGTCGCAGAAATTACTTACATTATTCAAGTTCTATATAAAATGGTATGCTGAACTTCAACACGAATCCGAATCTCCGACCCAGTTCTCGTTTTGCCACACATACCCTACAGTTTACAAAGTGTACACACGAGTAGAATCCGGCCAGGGATTGAAAATTCCGTCATTTAATAATACACACACACAGAATAATTAATTTTTTCTTTAAGAAGAAATTGTATGATAATTAACGGACTATAAACATGTACTTAATACAATTGTTAATATAGTATTATCAATTCATCGGTGAAAAGATATGAATCGAAGAATGACCTAAATATTCTCTGTTATCAAACATGTAAAAAAAAAAAAAAAAGGCTGAGGAGGGAGCGAGCGTAGGAATATTGATATTTTTTATTTGCATTTCGGGGGGAAAGTGACTTTCTAATAATATTTTGACGTTATTTTTGATTTCTTTAACGTATGACATACACAACTTTACTCTTATCATGAACAATAATGTTGTATCTACTTATCATGATGGAACTATTTTGGTCGGACCAATTTGTGTGAGCCGCCGCTGAATACAGTAATATATCTTGCATTAATAGTATGCATTGATCGAATATATTAAAAAAGCAAAACTACCAAGCACGAAATATACTGACACGCAAAAGAAACGCAACACCCTACTTTAGAGGGAAATAATTATCTAAAGTAAAGAATTTTTTATAGATCTTAAAATTATGAATATCTTTAATTTGGTAAACATCGGTAATTTAACGGTTGAACGATTTCCATACCATAACCGGAAGTCAAGTTTGAGCCTGCTTAACAGAAATAAAAAATTGCCTGTTAAACAAAACATTTGGCAATATAATGGACTTTTCAGGATTTTTTACTGTTCGTCATAAGTAATGTAGCAATATTTCAAAAAATTAATTCTCATTTCGTTTCCCGTAACGATGCTAAAAAAAGCTACTTGAAAATGACTTGTGTACGCATTTCCATAGCTCTAGCTGGAAAATTTCACAGTAAAGGTGATGGAGAGTTGCTGGTGCGACATTCACTACATTACGCCACCACAGGGTCTTGCGTATCATATGCATTAAGGACAGTCCTTGTACCGGAAGTCCAAGGGTGGCAACACTGCTCTAAGTTAGAGAAAATTCGACCTAACCATCTGAAAAACGGGCTTTTAAAAATGCCAAAGAATAATTCCTTCGCTCAGCTCTCGATATTAATGAACCTATTGTATCGTAAAAATTAAGCAGCAATTGTTGTTTAGGGCAGCCTTGCACGTTTTACTTGAATGGCTGGGAGGGGGTATTTTAACAGTCATATTTTACTTAGTAAAGTAGACAGATAAACATTTAACACTTTTATCAAATCTCTAATGTTCTGAAAAATGAGTTTAGCCTTACTTTATTCTCCTTTGAAAATCATAAGATAAAAAAAAATCAAATAATTGTAGATTACTGATTGTTGCGTTTCTTTTGGCTGTCAGTATAGTATACGTAGGTGTCAAAAATATTGTAATATGTGCTGATGATAGATATACATGTTAACCAAAACCAAGCAACACCATTTAGTACGAGATCCATGCGTACATGTACTTATGTTTTCGACGTTTTTCCTGTTTAATGATGTCTAAATGAAAATCTAGAAGTTCTTTAAAAAAGAAAGATACCTCAAGTGCTTGTAAAACATCCTTTTTTCAGTATAAACAGCCACCTTGTCCAGAAATTGTACATTTATTAGACCACAATTCTTTCCAATTTTTCTCCAGTCTAGCATCGAAGAATTGCCAATTCCTGCTTTTTTTCGGAAAGAACACGTGATATTTGAGTGATGAAGATCATTCATCTATTTAAAATGACGAAGAGTGGGTCGTGATCATTTTTATTGTCTTCCTTCGAAAATTTTCTTGACAAATTTTATTAAATTTGACTCTTAGCTTTTGCCCAAATGTATGCATTTGACCAAGTATCTGTTAATTTGTCCGTTAAACAGCCAGAAATCTTCTGAACATTTTCGGAATCTCAAACATCCGAAAATAGACTTGACAGGCGAGGGTTCATGTCAGTATGTAATTTATGGAATATACTTATATGTACAGGTAATTGGACGTCTTTAAACTCGATATCCAATTTGGCTATGTTCGATTAGAATACTGTTTTTCTTTTTAAGCTACCGAACAATATTTTCTTTAATATATATACATATTTCTCAATGTTGATATGACTGACACAATCCATATCATGTCATTCATCACCTCTATTGGCATTGTATAAACAAAGGGATTATCAGCATGCACCGAATAAACAGAGCAGCTAAGGAATATTGTCACAAAAGGGCATATTCATTATTTTTTGGTCAGGAAAAAAGGGTACGCCGTTGGGAAAAAGGGGCATGGCGCCAAGACATGCTAGTTTGTTTTAGATATAACAAGATCAAAAATTACGAGGGGCGTTCACTAAATAATGTCATTAGCTCGATGACATACAACATAGTAGTCATATGACATAAAGCTTGACTTTCTCTCATTATTGAATCTTTAATGAATTTATAACAGTTTATGTGACCACTTTTCATCACATAGTTTTATCGTGAGAAGCTGGGAAACAAGGGCTATTCGAGACACTGCATTATAAATGAATGGTAAAGAATCAGTAAACTAGAGTGAAAATAAAAGCTACTTTAAAGCTGCTGTAAAACTTGTTAAAAATCCCAAAGAAATATTCACTGAAATATGTGACATTTACAGCAACCGATGCCTGTTTTATAGACAAATTAGCAGGTGGATTTCAAAGATAAAAAATTATATAATGGGCATCAAAAATGGGTACACTCCTTGCCAACAAAAATTATAACAACTTATGTACTGTTTGCCAAATATCAACAAATAATATTTGATGTTGTATGATTGACTTTAAGACACATAGCAAATTTGATAGACATCATATCGGGAGTAGTTTACACTGTTTTTAAGAAACGTTTGACAGTAATTAAGCTTGGTACTCTAAGGTCACCCTGTATTTTGAAAAATGAGTGAAAACGACAGCGTGTACAAAAGTCTTAACAATTATTTTAAAATATCAGAAATTGTAGTAATCCACGTTTGTTTTATATTCAAACAGATATTGAAACATGAATCTATTACTTAAAACCATTAAAACAAAATTTACCATAAGATGTACTTAATAAAAACGGCGAAGGTCTGTCAAGAGCAAAGGTATGCAAGAGCACAAAAACAGATTTATATGCAATTTTCTTAAATATTAGTGGTATTATTGTTCAAATTCGTATTCGGGGAGACAGTTTAATATCTGGAGGTGTCTAGAAAGCAGTTTCTTTGCAAAGAAATCGAAAGGTTTATCAGAGAAAGGACCCAGAATCAGGAATCCACTACATTGAATTTCTTCACGACAGCGTTTAAACCCGCATGCCCTAAAGAGTAAAGGGGTTTACGGGATAAACAGAAAGTTAATATTTTTTCACATTAAGAATATTTGCCAGATCTTTGACCTTTTGACTTGTTTCTATTTCCAAACGTGAAAAAAACACCTTTCAGAAGGAAAAAAACAAGTCCAGGAAATCATTGGATCTGCCATTTTCCAGTATACTAACGGTCATACCAAAAAATGAGTTCTAAAAACAATCAGAAATTGGATAACAAATGTTACGGACATGTGTTTGAATTAAAATAGATTAATAAGTAAAATCATGAAGACTAAATCATTGAAAAGCGTCGTTTGCTTCTTTCTGAGCTCCAATGACATTATTTATTGAACGCCCCTCGTAGATTGAATGACTCATTCATTTACTTACCCAACACCGCAATAACATAAAAATATGATAAAAAAGATAAATCCAGGCTCATGTCTTTCACTAATTACCTATTTTCAGTTGTTGTTGAGTACATGTATATGACTAATTTACAATTAAAAATTGTTTTAAAGACGATCAAAGCGCTATTAATGTTATTCTCAATAATGAGCCAAACAAATGGAGAACCATTTCATTTAAGTAAACAGACTTTCGATGAATCGTCTTTGCCTACTCCAAGGTTCAAAATTTTTGTTATAAAAAATTGTTGTAGACATCTTGATGCAAAGAAATGGTCTTTTGTGGTTAGCTGGGGATAAATACACAAAGCTGTACGGAAGATTCGTTTCTTCTAGACGCAGAGCCAAATGAAAACATTAGACGCAGAGCTAGAGGGAAGAGCATAAGACGCAGAGCTAGATGGAAGAGCATAAGACGCAGAATTTGAAGGACGAGACGTAAGGGCAGATAGGCCAATCTGCACAGCAGATTGAGATGAAATAGCGGAAATCACGGGTGAGTCCAATACGTTTGATTTTGTACGTTTGATTTTATGATTTATGTTTTCGTCTGCCTGTTGATGTGCCTGCAACACTTTGATTTCAGTACTTGTTTCTAAGCGCTAGCAGATACTGAGCTGATTTTTGGCAAGTAAAAGTACCTTAAAGAGTTACATATATCCACTGCAATGTTTCCGCTTTGGAGATTTTAGACTGAGGAACAAAATGTCTGGATTAGGTTCTTGGATATAATTCCTTGTTCTTGAGTTAGATTAGTCGCGGTAGTGATTTGAGCACTCAACCTTTAAGTAGTGGTCGTGATTTGATCGGAAGGTCGTATGTTCGAATCACAGTCACGACTGAACCTGAGCCTGAGACCCTGTACTGAGAACAGAATTAAGTCAAAACTTCAAATAAATATCATATGTTTAATTTGGAATATTTTACAACCTACAAATCCTTGGTAACGAATGTGTTATACATGTAATTGACAAGCTATTCAAAATTTTGACGTAAGTCTGTTCTAAGATTATGGTCTCCAGGCCTGGTCGATAAAAGTCCCTTCGCCAAGCGCTCGGAACGTTTAATTGAAAGTTGTGGGTCTTTCTGATGAGACCTTAAAAACCGAGGCCTTGTTTCGCGGTAGGTGGTAGCAAAATGAAACAAGGGGCCACATCGCTCACCTGAGCAACTGGCTAGGTAAAAGCAAAAATCAATTCAGTATTGACAAGTTTAAATATAAAAGTGGTTTCAGGGGAGGTAAGGGGATATTTGAACCAACTTAAATAATTATATACTTCATAGTATATACAAATAGTTATAAATTAATATGATACATAATGGTCTAAATATGACCAACTATAGCTTTACTATTCTTGAGAAGAATTTTCAAAGATTTTCCCCCTGTATTACTATGATAAACTTAGATCCCCCATTGTGGCCCCATCCTACCCCCGGGGGTCATGATTTGAACTAACTTGAATCTACACTACCTGAGGATGCTTTGGAATAACTATGATCAATCATGGCTTTGCTGTTCTTGAGGAGAATTTTCTTATGTATTCCAATGTTGATCCCCGATCCCCCGCGGGGGGGGGGGGGGGTCATGATTTGAACAAACTTGAATCTACACTACCTGAGGATGCTTTAGTATATCTATGACCATTCATGGTATTGCTGTTCTTGAGAAGATTTTAAAGCTTTTTCCGATGTACTCCTATTTTAAACTTTGATACGCCACAGTAGCCCCACCCTACCCCCGGGGGTTATGTTTTAAACAACTTGAACCTACCCTACCTGAGGATGCTTCCACATGAGTTTCATCTTTCCTGGCCCATTGGTTCTTGAGAAAAAGATTTTTAAATATTTTTCCTGTATGTTCCTAAATTAAATTTGATCCCCCATTGTGGCCCAAGCCTACCCCTGGGGGTAATGACTTGACTTGAATCTAAACTACCTGAGGATGCTTCCAAAGGAGTTTCTTTATCCCTGGCCCAGTGGTTCTTTAGATGATTTTTAAAAGATTTTTTCACTTATCCTTAAGTATCTCCCCTTAGAAGAGGGCATGACCCTTCTTTGAACAAACAAAGTTTGGTTTAAATTGGCCCAGTGGTTCTAGAGAATATGAAAATGTGAAAAGTTTACGACGACAACGACAAAGATAGACAACGGAAAAATTTTGATCAGAAAAGCTCACTTGAGTCTTCGGCTCGGGTGAGATAAAAAAAACCTCATTGCTCAATGGCCCTGAGTGCCGAGTCAAGTTTTAAATTTGAAGCCCTTCACCTGTGACGTCTCTTCATTAGTGGAAAAAGCTCGAACGTGGCTTGAAACAATCGATCTTTCTCAAAAAAGAGTAATAAAAAAAACCCAATAAAACTGCAGTGGTCAATAAAAAAAAATCCAAGAAAATAAGCTAAAAATGTGACAGGAAAGGATATTACTTTTATTATACAATTAATGTATGCGTTTTTGTGGTTATAAGAATTTACACGAAAGCAGGTGACAGAAAAGATTACTTTTATTATAATGTATGCATCTCTGGTTATAAGAAATCAACATACAAGTATGTAAAGTTATACTAAGTAAACATAAAACAGATGATGATCGTGACAAAAAATATTAAAGAAAAGTGTAGGTGTGTTTTATGGACGTCTCGTCGTCTTTTAACATAAAAATAAAATTGCATTGACACTTAGAGTGTTGATTATTATTTATGATACAGCTAAACATTTTGTAATTAATATTTCCTCTGAATTCTGAATATACGAAAATTAATGTCATCAAACATGGTTTTTCATCTCTTGTATTTAAATGACGTTCTAGTAAGAGAAATAAGTATTTAAGAGAAATAAATAACGAGCTCTACAGAAGAAGAAAGAATAGAACTACTTAAAACACACATTACCTTGAGACGCAGGAGAAGATGTTGGTGTTGTCTTTGTGGTAGTTGATTCTAAGACTGTTGTTGGTGAAGTGTTCGCTGCTGTAGCTCTCTGGGATGTTGTTAATACACTGGTTGTTGTAGCAGTAGCGGATACTAATGGTGACTGAGTGGAACTTGCCGTTGTTGTTGATTCAGTGACCACTGTTGTTGTGGTCACGATGTTTCCTGAGGTCGAATCTGATGTAAATGATTGATTAATAATGTTTTACGCCGAATACAAATAGCAGTTATGAACAAAAAATGATGAAGTTACTGTATCCAGCATCAACTTTCTTAATGAAGCGTCATAATTAAAATTCCTTAAACAGGCCGAGTCTAATTCAAGTGCGCATGACTTTGCGCAGCTTTTCATTTTCATGCAGCCATAAGTGCGGCAGTACACCTTTCCAAAATATTGTGATTTTATTTTAATATAAAATTAACATTATCTGTGTAAACATTATTAATGTAAACTCGTCATGTATAGAACAGTTTATACCAGCATAAAATAGAGTTGACACACTTTACTGTGAGTTAATTCAAATTTTAAATCATATCCTTGCATCAATTTTGGTTTGTGTGATTTTCTTTTCGTGTCTTAATTCGAACTCTGATGGGTACTTTTGTACAGATTCTGACAGGGATATACACTGATACAGTGTACAAGTAAACACTGCACATGTTTTACTTTATATATAAATACAACTTTTAAAACTTGAATTATTCTCCTAATTAATCATTATTGGTATGTTTTTCTTTTATCCATATCAGGCTCATCAGCAATAATATTAAGAGGAAGTTTTGGAGAGCGAAAAATATATTGACGCTTTACATAACATTTTATGCATTGAGCCTAAAAACGTCAAAACGCCAAATTTTTACGTCTGTGACATTTATGTTGACATTTAATTTTTGTTAGGTTTTTTTCACCATTCTATTGAAATTATTTTAGAATATACCAATAACTATTTGAAAAGATGCACATTTCATAAAAATCCTTTAATTTTTAATATGTCTATTTTCAATTACTACACATGATCAATGTTACCACATTTATACAATTAAAGTAAGATTTATTACTTTTGGACAATGTGTGACATTTATTTTGACATTGTAAAAAGCCTCTAAAACAAACACTTCTTTATAGAATCAATTCATTTTCATATCTAAATAAAGTTTTGATTTTGCACATTTTGTATTAAACGTTGTTTGGTGCCAAATTAGAAAAATGAATTCTTAAAATGTAGGTCATTGCTGGAGTGTAGCATTTAAACGTGACGTTTTTGCCGTCAAATTCAACTGTGACGTATAGCTACATGTAGTACATACATGTTAACTCGACAATTATTATTAAAATTTAAGGCACCGCAAGTTAAAATTCTGTCTAGAGATATTTTCCTTAATAACATGGCAACATTTTGTAGAATTTATAATAATTTTCAACATCAATTTTTAGGTCACCTGAGTAAACTCAGGTGACCTATTGCTATCCGTTTTCGTCTGTCGTCGTGCGTCGTCCGTCGTCCATCGTGTGTTAACATTTGAACATTTTCAGCTTCTTCTCTGCAACCACTGCACCAATTTCAACCAAATTTGGCACAAAGCATCTATGGCTAAAGGGGAACAAAAATTGTGAATTTCATGATCCCTGCCCCCCTGGGGCCTGAGGGGTGGGGCCAAAACCACTAAAATTAATGCAATCTTTAAAAATCTTCTTCTTTACTCCTGGACATCAAGCAGTCAAACTGTTTGCATGATTGTAATCAGCAATGAGTCCTCTACCAAAATTGTGAAATTCATGGCCCTGGGGTCAGGGGTTCTAGTGCTAGGGCGGGGCTAAATAAGTATATAGTGAAAATGCATTATTTCTTTGAAAATCTTCTTCTCTGCTCCTGGGTATTAAATAAACCAACTAAGTACATAGTTATGATGAGCAAGAGTGCCTCTACCAAAATTGTGAAATTTATGGCCCCAGGGTCAGGGGTTCTGGTGTTAGGGTGGGGCTCTATTGATTATATATAGTGAAAATACATGAATTCTTTGAAAATCTTCTTCTCTGCTCCTGGGTATTAAATAAACTAACCAAGTACATAGTTATGATGAGCAAGAGTGTCTCAGCCAAAATTGTGAATTTTATGGCCCCAGGGTCAAGGATTCTGGTGTTGGGGGGGGGGGCTCTATTGATTATAAAGTGAAAATACATGAATTCTTTGAAAATCTTCTTCTCAGCTCCTAGGTATTAAATAAACTAACTAAGTGCATAGTTATGATGAGCAAGAGTGCCTCAACAAAAATTGTGAATTTTATGGTCCCAGGGTCAGGGGTTCTGGTGTTAGGGCGGGGCTCTATAGATTACATAGTAAAAATACATGAATTCTTTGAAAATCTTCTCTGCTCCTAGGTATTAAATAAACTAACTAAGTGTATAGTTATGTTGAGCAAGAGTGCTTTTACCAAAATTGTGATTTTTATGGCCCCCGGGTCAAGGGTTCTTGTGTGTGTGTGTGGGGGGGGGCTCTATTGATTATATAGTGAAAATACATTAATTCTTTGAAAATCTTCTTCTCTGCTCCTAGGTATTAAATAAACTAACTAAGTGCATAGTTATGATGAGCAAGAGTGCCTCAACCAAAATTGTGAATTTTATGGCCCCAGGGTCAAGGGTTCTGGTGTTGAGGGGGGGGCTCTATTGATTATATAGTGAAAATTCATGAACTCTTTGAAAACCTTCTTCTCTGCTCCTAGGTTTTAAATAAACTAACTAAGTGCATAGTTATGATGAGCAAGAGTGCCTCAACCAAAATTGTAAATTTTATGGTCCCAGGGTCAGGGGTTCTGGTGTTGAGGAGGGGGGGGGGGCTCTATAGATTATATAGTAAAAATACATGAATTCTTTGAAAATCTTCTTCTCTGCTCCTAGGTATTAAATAAACTAACTAAGTGTATAGTTATGATGAGCAAGAGTGCTTTTACCTAAATTGTGAATTTTATGGTCCCAGGGTCAGGGGTTCTGGTGTTAAGGCAGGGCTAGTTTGATTATATATTGAAAATACGTGAATTCTTTGAAAATCTTCTCTGCTCCTAGGAATTAAATAAACTAACTAAGTACATAGTTATGATGAGCAAGAATGCCTCTTCTAAAATTATGAATTTTATGGCCCCAGGGTCTGGGGTTCTGATGTTAGGGCGGGGCTCTATTGATTATATAGTGAAAATACATTAAATCTTTGAAAATTTTCTTCTCTGTCTCTGGGTATGAAGCAGATGAACTACCTATATAGTCATGATGAGCAAGGGCCCTAATCTTGCAGAATTGTGAATTTCAAGGACCCTGGGTCAGGGGTGGGGGAGGGGGGGCTCTACTTATATACTGAAAATGAATTAATTGTTTGAAATCTGCTCCTTTGTATTTATAAAACATTTATTTATTTTTTGATAGGCAATTTTAAGAGTGCCTTTTTAAAATTTGTGCAATGTGTGGACCTAGGGTCAGGGGTTTATATCACAGTGTTAGGGGCACTACTGATTATTGCTGAATATTACTGATTAGTTGGTATGCATTTTTGTTCCCCTACCCTGCGTATGGGTATTTAGTAACCAAGCTAAGCAACTGCTAAGTGTACTGTTATGATGATCAATGGTGCCTCTTTCAAAATTGCGAATGCCATATATCATCTGGCTTAAGTTAAAACATGAATCAAATTCAATAACTGGAAAGTTGTTGCATAATGCTCAGGTGACCTATAAGGCCCGTGGGCCTCTTGTTCATCTAGCATTAAAAAATTTGCCATTTTACGAATCTTAAAAACTTTGCGACATTGAACCTCCAAACTTTGTGACACACCATCTTAGTCAATGTTCCCACAATAAATCGGCTTAATATCAGAAACCCAACATACATATCGACACAAAATATCAGTCTAATTTAAAATATAGTTCCTTGCACACAGAAAGGATCATTGACATGCCATTTCAAATTGATTTTGCTCATTGAATTATTTTTATTTAGTTACCGATGACATTTCATATTCCTTCCATATTTCTTCGGATAATGCTTATCTACATCGCTGCTGTCTTGCATTTTGAACAACGCGTTCAAAGCATTCGGATTAAACAACATCACAATTGTAAAACTTTACATTATTTACATCAAAATTTGAACTTTTCTGCTAAATTTTATGTTTTTATTGTTTGTTTTATGGAAATTATCAACATTTTGATATTGCGTGTGCGACGCTCCTGTTACCGATCTACATGCTTTCTTGACGTAATTGATTGAATAGTCAAATTAATATATTTGATAATTGGAATTTTTTAATCAATATTTTTGTTAAAATGTATTTAGTATACAATTACCGACCGAATGATATATAGTTTTCATATAGAGAATTGTTTTAAAATTATGGAAATAGTGCAAATGCCGCCATAATAGTAATTATTGACTATTTGACACCAACACCGTGCGCGACGTCTCGGCACTTTTAATTGAAAGTCGCGGGTCCTTCGGATGAGACCTTAAAAACTTATGCTTTGTTTCGCGATAGGTAGTAGCACAATAAAACAAAAGGCCAAGGGGCCATATCGCTCACCTGAGCAACTGGCTAATTAAAAGCAAAAATCAATTCAGTATTGACAAGTTTAAATATAAAAGTGGTTTCAGGGGAGGGGAGGGGATACATTTGAACCAACTTAAATAATTATATACTTCATAGTATAAACAAATACTTTTAAATTAATATGATGCATAATGGTCTAAATATGACCAACCATGGCTTTGCTGTTCTTGAGAAGATTTTTTAAATTTTTTCCCCCTGTATTACTATGATAAACTTAGATCCCCCATTGTGGCCCCATCCTACCCCCGGGGGTCATGATTTGAACTAACTTGAATCTACACTACCTGAGGATGCTTTAGTATAACTATGACCATTCATGGTATTGCTGTTCTTGAGAAGATTTTAAAGATTTTTCCCATGTATTCCTATTTTAAACTTTGATACCCCACAGTAGCCCCACCCTACCCCCGGGGGTTATGATTTAAGCAACTTGAACCTACCCTACATGAGGATGCTTCCACATGAGTTTCATCATTCCTGGCCCATAGTTTTTTGAGAAAAAGATTTTTAAATATTTTCCCTATATATTCCTAAGTAAAATTTGATCCCCCATTGTGCCCCACCCTACCTCTAGGGGTAATGACTTGAACAAACTTGAATCTACACTACCTGAGGATGCTTCCACACGGGTTTCATCATCTCTGGCACAGTGGTTCTTTAGAAGATTTTTTTAGAGATGCCATTATTTTTCACTTATCCATAAGTATCTCCCCTTGGAAGAGGGCATGACCCTTCTTTGAACAAACTTTAACCCTCTTTGCCCAAGAATAATTTGTTGCAAGTTTGGTTTAAATTGGCCCAGTGGTTCTAGAGTAGATGTAAATGTGAAAAGTTTACGACGACAACGACAAAGATAGACAACGGACAAATTCTGATCAGAAAAACTCACTTGAGCCTTCGGCTCGGGTGAGTTAAAAAAAAACCTTCATTGCTCAATGGCCCTGAGTGCCGTGTCAAGTTTTAAGAGTCATTCCCTGTAAGCATCAAAATGGGCTGGAAATTGATTTTTACAGATTTTGATGAAACTTGGTGAAATAACTACATTATAAGCCCGATTTACAAAAATATTATTGAAAGTGACCAATTGGTCTTGTTTCCATGGCAACCAGGTTACCTGTTTTTGCACAAGGGTGGAAAATACCTAAAATGATATTTCTTCTCATTAATGTACATTTAATTAAAAAAGGTGATTATTATTATTTTTTTCCATTGAAATAATTTATTTGTATTTTCTAAACAAAAAAGTCGAAAAAAAATTTTTGACCTGCCGTTAAATGCCAAATAACATAGAAAATTGCTTTAAAAAAGGGGGGGTTGAACATAACAATGTACACAAAAAACGCAGGCACTGGTGGAATATTCTGATGCTCTGAATTTCACCTTATACATTTATGAAGAACATATGAAAAAACTGGAGAGGTATTATTTACTTTAAGAAAATAAATTGATGGTAAAGTTTGTAAAAATCTCTAAATTTACACACATTTTTGTCAAGAGTTATTTCCCCTTTAGGAAATCTTTTGCTTCAATCAATGAAAATGAAAGTGAAAGTACACAGCAGAAAACAACTTTGAGGAGTAAATACTGTCTCTTTTGGATATTTCAGGGGTTTTCATCCAATTTGTGAAATATTTATCATTACTAATAGTTAAACTGTTAAATGATTGTTCAGGCTTTACTGTGTCTGACAGATATACATGTTTGTGTATAAGATGTGAATGTGATAAACTTAAAAATGGATTGCATCCTATGAAATTCCTGCTTATGTGACAAGTGCTGCATCATTGAAAAAAGTGTTTAAAAACAAAGTATCGTCAGTTAAATGGACTTCAAAGCTAAGGATGGGATAATAAGGTTGTGATGAAGTAATATACATGGCAATAAGAAGATAACTAGAGATCTACAGGGCAAGTACCAATTAAATATTTACCATGAACATTGAAAGTTGCACATATTTTGTATGAGTTTATTAATAAGAGGGTATGACTATTGATTGTAAAAATAACATTTAAGTACCCAAGCATAAATAATGATATGATTCTAATTATATCAATAATTTATAGTTTAGGCAAATTATCAATGTTATTAAAATCAGATGTTGATGAAAATTATATAAACCTTCTGTTGATAAAAATTATACCTTATAATCCCTATTACCGTGGTAACTGCCCCGGGCACTTAGAAAATTGCGAAGTTATTTTGGTATTCTCTTTAATATCAATTTTTAACTTCAAAAATTTTAAAGACCACTAAAATAATGTCTAACTTTACTTTAAGTGAAGATAATCTACCCAAATTATGCTATATGATTCATTTTCCACGAGATACAGGATAATAGACAAGTTACATTTTCACTTTCTTCAAATTTTGGTATACTTTTAATACCATTCTAGATGATTTTAATCACTGTACAGGGGGCCCTTATTTTCTGATAATTGAAAGAAGACCTAGGGGGCGCTTATAGGGGCAGGGGCACTTAATAGGGATTATACGGTAAAATATGTTATTAACCAAAGTAAACTAAAGCAATTCTGTATATGACAAAAGCTAAATACCTCATAACAGCTTTTTAATTGTGTGGTTGGAAAAAAAAAGAAGGGGGGGGGGGGTAAAAAGTTATTGCCATGCAAGGTATTTCATCAATTTTTAAAAGAATTAATTTCATTTATTTATCAGTTTTTAAAATTAATTATTTTTGTTTTATTTTACATGTTGACCTTATGAAATCACATCACTAAACTGAACACGTAACAAAACTGCAATTTTCTTTTAGATTTCAATTTATTCAGGGCTGAAATTTGTTGATGCAAATTTTTTTTGAATGGGGATCGATGATCGTGGGTGAATGTGCCCTTTCATTTGGGAACTTGAAGTTAATGCAAAAAATTGAAAGAACTTAGAAATTTATCTCTTTAATGTCAGATTAATGTATTGCAACAAAGAAAAAATATATAATTTAATTATTAAGATTTTTTGTCATAGCAAACGCTGTCACAGTTGAATTTAAGCTAAATTTATACAATGTGTACACTTTACTGAAACAATATATAATGAAGGAATACATTAAGGTTTATAGGGAAATATGGCAATTTTCAGTGGAGAGGAGTTCCTTTTACGTACATGCAGAAATTGGGGATATGTAAAATGGTCGTTGTTGAAATCATAGATTTCTGTGCCCAAATCTTTTTCTCTCTGAGAGAAAAAAATATTATATTTGATTTTGTCATATTTTATGAGGACATCTCAGTATTCCATTTATCACAGACTTTATGTTCTGGAAAATATTTTTAAGAAGCTTTCCAAATAGTTTTAGATAAAAATAAGTTATTTAAAAAATATTAATACAAATAAATCAAGCCCCCCTTTTTAGCTCTACTGGTCAGAGACCAGAAGAGCTTATGCGATAGTAAGGTGTCCGTCGTCCGTCTGTCCGTCTGTCTGTAAACAATTTTTCAAAAGGCTACTCCTCCTACAGTTTTGGTCTGATTTCAGTATAACTTGGCACACAAGTAGACTACTATAAGATACATAAAATAGTGCATCGGTTTTTGATTTCGATGAACGGTGTTGCCATGGTTACTAAAAATAGAATTTTCTGTGAAATTCCTTTAAAACGCTACTTCTTCTACAGTTTTGGTCTGATTTCAATATTACTTGGCACACAAGTAGACTACACTAAGATACATAAAATAGTGCATCGGATTTCGATGTAAGGGTTGCCATGGTTACTAAAAATAGAATTTTCTGACATTCCTTTAAAACGCTACTCCTCCTACAGTTTTGGTCTGATTTCAATATTACATGGCACATAAGTAGGCTACACTAAGATACATAAAATAGTGCATCAGTTTTTGATTTCAATGAACTGTGTTGCCATGGTTACTAAAAATAGAATTTTCTGTTAAATTCCTTTAAAATGCTACTCCTTGTACAGTTTTAGTCTGTTTTAAATATAACTTGGCACACAAGTAGACTACACTAAGATACATAAAGTAGTGCATCGGTTTCCGATTTCGATGAACGGTGTTGCCATGGTTACTAAAAATAGAATTTTCTGTGAATTTCCTTTAAAATGCTACTCCTCCTACAGTTTCGGTCTGATTTCAATATTACTCGGCATACAAGTAGACTTCACTAAGGTACATAAAATAGGGCATTGGATTTTGATTTGATGAACAGTTTTGACATGGTTACTAAAAATAGAATTTTCTATGAAATTCCTTTAAAACACTTTTCCTTGTACCATTTTGATCTGATTTTAAAATAACTTGGCACACAAGTAGACTACACTAAGGTGCATAAAACTGTGCATCGGTTTCCGATTTCGATGAACGGTGTTGCCATTTTTACTAAAAATAGAACTTTCTGTGAAATTCCTTTAAAACGCTACTCCTTCTACAGTTTTGGTCTGATGGCAATGGCTTCTTTTCTCATCCTTTGTTATATGTACAAACCAGTAGAGCTACAGTCTCAACAGAGACTTCTGGTTTAACATATTGGAGGAGGGTTGGTAACATTTTATTGCCCCCCCCTCTCACTTTAACCCCCCAGAAAACTATTTCAGATAATAATATTTTTCCTGTCATATATCGATGTATACTTAAGAATTTAACCCTCTCTACACTGCACACCAACGAGTTCTGATTCTATGGTGTTTTTTGCAGTAAGAGTGATCTGCCCTTAGAACTATATTCTAAAATTTAGAAATTCACAGTATATTACACAAATTGTAAAGAGTTCAAGTATTCTTTACATTTTAATAAGTCAAGATAAATTAATTGAACATGTAATTTACATACTAGTATTTTCTCCATGGAAGTATACAGCAGTGATTTTTATCTTTCTTTCTAACACTTATACTGTATTGTGTTTGATTATTTTTCCTGGGGGTAAATGCCACGCACCATGGAATGAATATTATATGCTTTCCACCTAATTGTACTTTCCCTTATACTTATTTTAACCTCGGTGCCTTAATGAGAAAGAACAAAATCACAAAATCTTTGAATTACATGCTGAATTTTGATTGTCATTCTTAATGTATATGAAAGACACTTGTGTCTGCTTGGAAAACTTCAACGAAATTTTTTATGTATGGAACGGACTCACGGATAAACAGGAAGTTGACATCAGATTTAAACTAAAATATTACCCACCATGCATATGGCATGCCTTAGCAAAATAATACTGTGCTAAAATTTCAAGCATCTTCAATGAATAGTTGCTGAGAAAACTGCAACCAAACATTTGCTACGTACAGACACACAGGTAGATAGCCAGACGGACGGACTGACACACAAAAGTAAATTAGTACACCCCCTCTCCTTTGCAGCGGTGGTATAATGATTCCTTACGAAAGGAACAGCAAAAGATCATTTCAACAACAGCAAAAACAAGTTGAATCGAGGACGAAGGGGGGGGGGGGGGGCACTCTTGACTATGTGCTTGTCCTACTTAAACTAAGAAGTGCATGTACATGTTAAAACGTGTATATATGTTTCAATTAATAAAGCAAATTGCTTCCAAAAGATCGGTCATGATTTTATGTAGGTATTTATTGTTTCCATGGAAACAAATCCTGCTGCACTAATTCAGATATATGTGATCAGTTTAAGTTTGAGTTCATCTGTTTTTGTCCCGGTAAATAAATTAATTAGAAGTATAATCAAACATTGGTGGCAGTGCTATGAGTTTTGTATACTGGTACATCAATAACTAGATATCATTGAGATGGTGGCCATCTCAAAGGGCCCCGCTTTCAACAATGAACTTGAAAATGTAAGGTAATTTAAAAGGGTTTATTTTGAAGAGGAACGTTTGTGTAATACAGTAAAAGCCATTTAGTACGACTTCACGAATATTGCGCATTTACAGAAATATATCGAAGTTATCTTGTATCCTCAGTTATATAAATTTACTGGAAGTAAAGGAAAAAAAATTATACACAGAACAAAGATTTAAACAGAGAGGCTAATTCTGACCATGACCTGGAAACTTCTACCAAGGTCACTGAACATCCACTAATCAGTGAAAATCTGTGAGTGAAGTAAAAGCCAGATTGGGTCAAGGAGAGAGAAGATACAATGCTTCGGACAAAGATTTTTCTTAAAATCTGCTTTGACCTTGATCCTTGACCTAGAAACATGGTTCAAGGTCACTGCACACCGGTTTCCCAAAGGCACTCTGTAGGTGAAGTGTAATCCAGATTGGGCCAAGGAGAGAGAAGATATGCTCCGGACAGGAGATCTCGGACGGAGAGACTGATCACTATAGGGCGCCCGCCAAGTAGGGCCCTAATTATTTGGATCATTCCTGAATTATTAGCAATTGCTTACCATAGCAACTGTTTTCTTTTAAAATTATAAATGTCTGTTTTCATGTAAGTGAAATGAAAAGGTTTATATGGAATTGAAGAAGACATATAATCGTGCAATAAAGCAGAAGATTTTCTCTATTAAACATATCAATGAAAATGATTTTCCTGATCTATTGGCTGCCGTAGCAACCATTTTTTAAAATGAATTATGAATTAATATTTTGATATTTAGTGAAATACATTTAAATTCAATTTATTTTTTTGAAAAAGAAAAAAAAAAACATGAATGAAGCTTTTTTTATTATCCGTTGTATACTTGTTAGTATCACAAAATTGTTATAGCAACCATTATAAGGAAGTGTTTAAAAAACTATCGGGTTACCATAGCAACGTGATTTTAGACGCTTGAATTTTTTTTTAAATGAAGATAAGTGAAGTAACAAATATAATAAGTGTTATTTAATTGAAGAAATTAAATCATACACTGAGGCCAAAGATTCTGGATAATGATAACGTCAATAGCTATTAAGGTTATAGTGATTTTTCCTGACTTTTTGGTTGCTATAGTAACACATTATTTTTGTTTAATTTATGAACTTACATTTATATCATGATATTTTAAAATTATGATGTTTAGTAGTGTGATTTGTTTTACTTTGATTTTTTAAAAGTAATAATGTACAAAAAGGAGCCAAATGTTGAATCTACAAATTAATCCAAAATCTCTATAGCAACCATTTTCGTTTTCGTTTTATTTTATTTTAAGAAATAATACCTCTCTTGAAATTTTATATTTTGTTAAGTAATGAATGACCTTTTCAGTGATGGTAGTTGTTTGTTATGGATTGCCCGCGTTTTCTTGCTACTATGCTTAGAAAATGCCAAAAATTGGCATTTTTTCAAATTTGTTAAAATTTGAAAAATTGACACTTTTCACTGAAAGACAACTCTTTTATGACCAACTACTGAATAAGTTCATCAGTTGTGGTAGTTACTCCAACAAATAGTCTATCAAAGTAGGCAACAATTAAATCTGTAAATAATATGCAGAAAATAGAAAGAATGACTCTTCATAACATTGCGATCTGGCCCCTTTTTAAACACGGATTTTTGCCTTTTCAAATCAGAACATTGACATATTTTAGCTAAAATGTACAAGTATGGTATGAATACAAACACTTCAAAATCTTTTTTGATAGAGAGACTCTCAATATATACATAATATCAATGAAATAAAATTGCATACATCAGTGCCAAATCTCAACTTCGCCATTGCGGCTATATATAGGTCACTGTATTATTTGAATAAGGAGGCGGAGCGTCAATCAAGCGTGCGAATAGTGTGAATATATTATCGAGTGTTCGACGTGTACTTAATATAGTTTTTAAGTGATATCTTATTAATTAACTAAACAATCTTAAAACCCCTCACCTTTTTTTCAGGCTTGGGACCGACAATATGTAATAATTTTGGTAGGTTTAGGTTTTATTTTTACTGCTTAGCTTTTAAACGAGCATATCAATGAAATAATTATTTTTGAAATTCGTTGAAATAAAATGTAAACACAATGATATGGTTTCTGTAAACATAATGTCTTGCAAAAGATGGTATTTTTGGGACTAGGTAAGTATTTTTAAGATTTTACAGTAACCTAGCTTATTTCTCAAGGGATAATTATTTTAATTCTAAAGCGATAATAATTTCATTAAAGTTTTTTTATACGTAGAATTGATTATCAAAAGCATATGATTTTGCAAAAAATCTGAGTGTTCCAACAAATATATACTATATGCGGTTGAATTTTGATAGAAAGTCAGGATAATATTGATCTTTAATCATTGGACAAGTGAGAGGGGCATACATGTACACGTGCTTTTTCGTGCAATATAACATTATGTATAAGAAATACAATGTACCTGTGTGCAGCTTTCTTAGAAACAGCTTTCATTGACCTTTTACGGGATCTGCAAATAGCACAATATTTGTGTGACTTTGTGCCGATGTAAAATGTTTTAACATCAACATTGCCCCTGAAGCTCCCCCTATTCATATCGAGGGTGCATTTTGTGCAGATGTAGTCATCCTCCGTGACCTTTCCTCCCGTAATACGCGCTAATTCAGTCCTTCGTACTTCGTTTATTTTTTCCTTGAGGGTTCTTCGATTCGATTTATTTATGCGTTTTTACAAACAACACAGTTTACACTTTTAGGCATGGTGAATACTAGTAAGTGTTTTCCGATTATATCAGTGTAAAATGACGGTTTTAACAGAAAAAAGGGACTATAACTTTAAATAACTTCCAGAAGTTTAAGTGAGAGTTTTCTTGAAACAGACGCACGTGTATAATATATAAACACAGTAAAAAGCGGAATCAACGATACCTAAAGAGAATTTTTAATTATGTTTAATAAATATATGCAGTGATTAAGTAACAGATGTATGCTATAGCCCCCCCCCCCTCCCCCTTGAAGTAGATCGATAGATACTTACCGAAAGAAAAAAAAACGGAAATTGGCAAAAATAACGCTCAACTAGTGCTAATTGTAACGGGGACCGTTACAGATGTTCCCCAAACGCTCCCCATCTCCCTTTTGGTGCCATATTCCCTGTAAGCTTCAATAAATAAGACAAACTTTATGCATTTGAGACTTTAACAACCTTAACCCAGAAGGGTACCAAGTTCATTCAAATTTTAGCATTGCATGCGTGCGCATGTGAATGCATGTGCGTAATGACCATATCATCTTGTCTACACAATCTATATACTTTAATATACTAAATATTAAAGTATTTAATCCAAAAGTATTACAAAAAATACGCTCATTCAAGTGTATTTTTGATTTTACTCATTTCACGTGCACGCACATGCATATATGAGCATGATGACATACCTTCTTGTAGAAGTCCATTACATCTATCTATGTTCTAAATCCCACTGCGTTTGGTTGAAGACCAAGGGAGTTATAGCTAATTAAAGTTTCAGCCAATCAGATTGCAGAGTACGTTCACACACGTGTATAGATGTGCATGGTGATCATACCTTCTTGTAGAAGTCCATTATATCTATCTATGTTTCAAATCTCATCCTGTTTGGTTAAAAACTAAGGGAGTTATAGCTATTTAAAGTTTCTGCCAATCAGATTGCAGCGCACGTACACGCACGTGTATGGATGTGCATGGTGACCATACCTTCTTATAGAAGTCTATTATATCTATCTATGTTCCAAATCCCATCCTGTTTGGTTGAAAACCAAGGGAGTTATAGCTATTTAAAGTTTCAGCCAATCAGATTGCAGCGCACGTGCATGCACGTGTTTTCATGAAATTGTTATATATCATGTTGTAGGATATCCTTATGCATGGTTATGTGCAAAATTTCAAAGGATTTCATCACAAAACAAGAAAGATTTCGAGACTTTAGTTTCAGCCAATCAGAGCGAAGCGCACGTGCATGCGCGTGAGATCTTGCTATTTTGACCATGTCATATTGTCTATGCTACTACTATATCCTTATATTATGAGTTTCAAGGCATTTCATCAAAAAGGTAAAAATTTACGCCTATATCAATTAAATCGGTCATTTCACGTGTTGCTCGTGCGCGCTCTTGCAAGCACGTGTACACAAAATAGCATGTTGACAATGTCATCTTATCTACATTTATAATCTGTCTATATATTCTAAAAATCAAAGCATTACATTGAAAAATGTAAAAGTTACGGCAATTTCAAGTATATTGGTCATTTCACGTGTTGCACGTGCGCGCTCTTGCAAGCACGTGCGCGCAAAATGACCTTCGTTCCGCAAATCTACATAACATGCCTACTTACCCTGAAAAGGTTTCCCCTTAATCGGATGTGTACTTTACAAGATCATTCGCGGACAAAATTTTCCCGAGAAGAAAAATAATAATAACTAGTGCTAATTGTAACGGGGACCGTTACAGATGTTCCCCAAACGCTCCCCAACTCCCTTTTATAGTCATATTCCCTGTAAGCGTAATTAAATAAGACAAACTTTTTGCATTTGAGACTTTAACAACGTTTACCAAGAAGTGTACCATGTTCATTCAAATTTTATCATTGCACACTTGCGTATGTTAATGCATGTGCGTAATGACCATATCATATTCTCTACACAATCTACATATTTTAATATGCTAAATTTTAATGTATTTAATCCAAAAGTATGAAAAAAAAACGCTCATTCAAGTGTATTTTTGATTTTACCCATTTCACGTGCACGCACGTGCATACATGAGCATGGTGACCATACCTTCTTGTAGAAGTCCATTACATCTATCTGTTCTAAATCCAACCCCGTTTGATTGAAAACCAAGGAAGTTATAGCTGTTTAAAGTTTCAGCCAATCAGATTGCAGCGCACGTACATGCACGTGTATGTATGTGCAGGGTGACCATACCTTCTTATAGAAGTCCATTATATATATCTTCGTTCCAAATTCCAACCTGTTTGGTTGAAAACCAAGGGAGTTATAGCTGTTTAAAGTTTCAGCCAATCAGATCGCAGTATTCGTACACGCACGTGTATGCATGTGCATGGTGACCATACCTTCTTGTAGAAGTCCATTATATATATCTATCTTCCAAATCCAATCCTGTTTGGTTGAAAACCAAGGGAGTTATAGCTATTCAAAATTTCAGACAATCACATTGCAGCGCACGTGCATGCACGTGATTTCATGATAATTGCTATAATACATTTTGTAGGATATCCTAATGTATGGCTATGTTCAAAATTTCAAAGGATTTCGTCAAAAAACAAGAAAGATATTGAGACTTTAGTTTCAGCCAATCAGAGCGTAGCGCACGTGCATGCGCGTGAGATCTTGCCATATTGACCACGCCATCTTGTTTATACTACTAATACATCCTTACATTATGAGTTTCAAAACATTTCATCAAAAAATAGAAAAGTTACGCCAATATACATTATATTGGTCATTCACGTGTTGCACGTGCGCGCTCTTGCAAGCACGTGCGCGCAAAATGACCTTCATTCCGCAAATCTACATTACATGTCTACTGACCCTAAAAACATTTCACCTTAGCTGGATGTGTAGTTTACGAGATCATTCGCGGACAAAAAAGTGCCCAGGAAGAAGAAAAATAATAATAACTAGTGCTAATTGTAACGGGGACCGTTACAGATGTTCCCCAAACGCTCCCCAATCCCTTTTGGTGCCATATTCCCTGTAAGCGTCATTAAATAAGACAACCTCTATGCATCTGAGATTTTAACAACATTAACAAAGAAGTGTACAAAAATCATTTAAACTTTAGCATTGCACGCGTGCACATGTGAATGCATTTGCATCATGACCATATCATCTTGTCTACACAATCTATATTTTTAATATACTGAATATTAAAGTATTTAATCCAAAATTATTTTAAAAAAATACGCTCATTCAAGTGTATGTTTGATTTTACTCATTTCACGTGCACGCACGTGCATACATGAGCATGGTGACCATACCTTCTTGTAGAAGTCCATTACATCTATCTATGTTCTAAATTCCACCCCGTTTGGGTGAAAACTAAGGGAGTTATAGCTGTTTAAAGTTTCAGCCAATCAGATTGCAGCACATGTACACGCACGTGTATGCATGTGCATGGTGACCATACCTACTTGTAGAAGTCCATTATATCTATCTATGTTCCAAATCCCATCCTGTTTGGTTGAAAACCAAGGGAGTTATAGCTGTTTAAAGTTTCAGCCAATCAGATTGCACTGCACGTGCATGCACGTGTTTTCATGATTATTGCTTTATTTTATGTTGTAGGATATCCTAATGCATGGCTATGTTCAAAATTTCAAAGGATTTCGTCAAAAAACAAGAAAGATATTGAGACTTTAGTTTCAGCCAATCAGAGCGAAGTGCACGTGCATGCGCGTGAGATCTTGCTATTTTCACCATGTCGTCATGTCTATACTACTAATATATCCTCACATTATGAGTTTCAAAGCATTTCATTTAAAAATAGAACAGTTGTGGCTATATCTATTATATTGGTCATTTCACGTGTTGCACGTGCACGCTCTTGCAAGCACGTGCGCGCAAAATGACCTTGGTTCCGCAAATCCACATAACATGTCTACTAACCCTAAAAAGGTTTTACCTACATCGGACGAACAGTTTGCAAGATCATTCCCGGACAAAAAAGTTCCAGGAAGAAGAAGAAGAAAAATAATAATAATAATAATAATAAGAAACAGAGTAAAAACAATATGTTCCCCAACTTCGTTTGGGGAACATAATAAGAAACAGAGTAAAAACAATATGTTCCCCAACTTCGTTTTGGGAACATAATAATAATAACTAGATGCGTTCTTGTTGCTTAAGCAACAAGCGGTCTTCCGACTGACTTTTCGTTAGAGTTCTATGCTGCGTAATCCCATGAAATAGATTTCAGAATGCATATTTTTGTTAACGTTTATTCACAGCAGTCTCTCAACATACATAATGATAATTACACGTATTCCTCAAAATATCTCAAAAAATAGCTTTTAAAAATCGGCAAAATATTCCATACGTGTTACAAAAGAGACAAAAGTCATTTGCAATTGAAAAAGAAAGAAACAAAGAAAAAAAATTTTGAAACGCCTCCAGCGGGATTCGAACCCCCGACAGTGGGACAAAGTTTGGTTCGGCCATATCTTTTCAATACATTCACGCATCAAGATACTGAACACATATTTAGAATTCTCATAAGACACTCTATAAACCCTGTAAATCCTAAAGAAAAATATTGAAAAAGAAAAAAGTTGAGAAATGGGACTTTTTGAATTCACTTCCGTTTGCGACCGGAAGTGCCGACGACGAAAAATAAAGGTCGTTCCCCATAACGGAGTTCGATGTTCTATCACCTCAGTGAGTTTCACTTTCATATCTTTAGCCGTTCCCGAGAAAACTGCTGGACAAAATGCCTTTTAAAAAATACAAAAATCCCCAAAAATCGCGAACGAAAGTGAATTTCGAAAAAATGAAAAACACGTCTGGAGATATTCTCATGATGCATCATCCCTGTAAAAAACTTTCAGATCCGTCCGCGCACAGCTGAGATATCGCCCTAACTATGAAAAAAGAAAAATAATAATAATAACTAGATGAGATCTCGTTGCGAGCAACGAGTAGGTCTTCCGTTGAATTTCTCGATAAGATGAGATGTGATTTTGACTGAGATATTTGTTTGAAGAGAATGACATTGAGCTTTCCCTCTTTAAAGTTAAAGTTTCTCATTCCTATCACGATATTCTGAACATCTTTTGTTTGATGAGGCTTATGAAAGTAGTCCCTCTTTTTGAGACATAAAGTATAAAATATATAGCATTTTGGTCCCTTGCGACCCCTTAATTACGTAACATATGATAAAAATTTTATCATATATTGTTGCAAATCGTTAAGATGAATACTTTTGGTTCAGTAATGTATAACAAAATATTGATCATTAGAGAGTTATAGATAAAAAAATATTGGCCCCTCTGAGCCCTTAATTTGAGGGTTCAGCCCCAATTTCTTGATATCAAATGAAAGGTCTTGTGATTTTAAAGATTTTTTGTTCAACACTTATTCAGAGATTTCTATTCGTTGTGGAGATATGCTAAATGTAAATATTTAGGGGCCACTCCTACAAGTCCTTAATGGGGCCGTTTTACAAAAATTCAAAGTATGCATATTGTTTAGAACATTATTCTGACCATCTTTTGTTCAATATTGCTTATCAAAATATTCCCCCTTTTCGAGATATAAAGCGTTAAAAGATGTGACATTCTGGCCCCTTGTGACCCCTAATTACGTAACATATTATCAAAATATTATCATATATTGTTGAAAATCGTTAAGATAGATACTTTTGCTTCAGTAATCTATAACAAAATATTGATCATTAGAGAGTTATAGATAAAAGACTTTTGGCCCCTCTGAGCCCCTAATTTGAGGGGTCAGCCTCAATTTCTTGATATCGAATGAAAGGTCTTGTGATTTTGAATATTTTTTGTTCAACACTCATTCAGAGATTTCTATTCGTTGTGGAGATATGCTAAATGAAAAATATTTAAGGGCCACTCCTACAAGTCCTTAATGGGGGCGTTTTACAAAAATTAAAAGTATGCGTATTGTTTAGAACATTATCCTGACTATCTTTTGTTCAATATTGCTTATCAAAATATTCCCCCTTTACGAGATATAAGGCGTCAAAGATTTGATATTCTGGCCCCTTGTGACCCCTAATTACGCAAGATATGCTTAAAAGTTTATAATATATTGTTCCAAATGATCTAAAGTTAAAAAATATCGAAAAATCGAACAGAAAAATGATAAAAATTTTTGGTCACACGGGGGATCGAACCCGGGTCGCCCGCGTGACAGTCCAACACGCTAACCATTTAGCCATTGGAATCGCCGCTTCGCGTTTTCAAATGCAAATATCTCGAGATCGGCTTTTTCGATTTTCAAACAAATTACATATTTCGCTTCTACAAAAGGGTCTCTATTCAAATCAAAAACAAAAATATTAAAAAACAAAATTTGAAAAATTGCGTTTTTTAAATTCGCTTCCGGTAGCGACCGGAAGTATTGACGACGCACGAAAAGGTGATTCTGCAACGCTATAAATCATGAACTATCATCTCCAATTAATCTTCAGTTCATATCTTAAGCAGTTTTCGCTACTAAGTTCAGACAAAATTGCAATTTAAAATCAGAAAACTGACCATATCTCACGACCGGATGTGACGTCATAAAAACGTTTAAAAACCTATCAAGATCGATTAATGATCTATTACATATGAAAATTTCGTGTAAATCGGCCGATCCGTTTCTGAGAAATCGCGTGCACAAAAATCGGTTGGAAAAAAAATAATAATAATAATAGGGAAAAAGAAACCGAAGAATAACAAGAAGGTCTTCCGTTGGAGACGGAAGACCTTAATAATAATAATAAGAAACCGAGTAAAAACAATATGTTCCCAAACTCCGTTTGGGGAACATAATAAGAAACAGAGTAAAAACAATATGTTCCCCAACTTCGTTTGGGGAACATAATAAGAAACCGAGTAAAAACAATATGTTCCCAAACTCCGTTTGGGGAACATAATAATAAGAAACAGAGTAAAAACAATATGTTCCCCAACTTCGTTTGGGGAACATAACTAGATGCGTTGTTGTTGCTAAAGCAACAAGCGGTCTTCCGACTGACTTTTCGTTAGATATCTATGCTGCGTCATCCCATGAAATAGGTTTCAGAATTTTTTTTTTTTCCCTTTACGTTCATTTACAGCAGTCTCTCAACATATATCATGATTATTACAGATAAACCTCAAAATGTCTTTAAATATAGCTTTCAAAAATCGGCAAAATATTTCATACATGTTATAAAAAGTGAGAAAAGTCATTTACAATTGAAAAATGATAGAAACAAAGAAAAAATTTGGGAACGCCCACGGCGGGATTCGAACCCCCGACAGTGGGACAAAGTTTGGTTCGATCATATCTTTTCAATAAATGCACGCATCAAGATTCTGAATACATATTTAGAATTCTCATAAGACACACTATAAACCCTGTAAATCAAAAAGAAAAATATTGAAAAAGAAAAAAGTTGAAAAATGAGACTTTTTGAATTCACTTCCGTTTGCGACCGGAAGTGCAGACGACGAAAAATAAAGGTCGTTGCCCATAAT
>NW_026935612.1:0-6770 GCF_032062105.1 Saccostrea cuccullata
CATTTCAGTTTTAAGTAAGCTCTAAAACTACAGCACAATAAAAAGGTCAAATTGTAGGGTGCTTTTATGCAGCTAGAGTGACATGCACGAAAATATGTAATAGAAAAAGGGGGGGAAATAATGGAAAAAAATACGGCTCCAGGGACACAGAACTGAGACTAGCTCACTTTTAAACTCGGTCTTATTTTTTCCACCATTAGAAATTTATCAAATATCATTTAAGTGTCCCCATTTCATTTTTTATCTCCCCGAAGCCAGGGTTTGGATACAGTTTGTTATAGATTTTATATTGTTAATATATTATTCATCAAACAACTAAATTGATTGTCTTATTCTTTTATACAACAGTGACTTTGTTTACTAATTCATCATTGCCTGGAAACATTTTCCATAAGAAACATGGCAGGTATCTGGAAAAACCCCTACATAAACAAATACATGGGCGCAGACATTTTGGACACCCAAAGTTGTGCGGAGGAGAAAATGCTAGCTGGCGCGTGATTCGTGAATCAGAAAGACTTGTTATGTATTTGACAAGTGAAATAAAGTTGATAAAAATCTCATATCCAGGACACTTGGGTTTCTTTGAGGTATATAGGAGTTACAGGTAAAAATTTGAAGGGAGGGATGCACTTTCGTTAGAGATTTTCATTTGGTGTCAAACGCACCTAGTTGTAAACAAATGGAAATTGAAAGTAAAAGTGCCGCGTGACGGTATATTTTTTCTGGCATTTTTTGTTTTCCAATATTTCGAACTTTCACGACAAAAAGGTCATTTGCCCAGAATTCAATATATTATCAATGAGAGGGGCTAAAGTTTGTATGGAAGTCTATTATGGGAAAACATTTGGTGGTGTTTGTCCTATAGAATAGGTATGACTTCATGGATAAAAATTGATTAAAGCCAAAAAATCAATCAGTTCCTATTTTTTTTGGCATTGAGATTATATCTTAGTTAGTTTTGACTAATTGTTTAAAAATTAGAGGGTTTGGGTAAATTGAGGCTCACAATGGGGACTGCACATAGTGAAATGCTTAAATTTTTGCCCTAGCTCTCATATTTTCAATAAATGTACATTTAAATAATTTTTAATAAATATTTATACTGAAATTTACTGTGAATATTGTAAATAATACAATATCAATATTGATGGGCATCATCAATACACAAAACATATGAATATCCCCCTCGCAGTTTGAGAAATTCATTTAAATCGATGTATTTTATGAGTGTAGACATTGGTACAGATTGAATAATCCTCTTTCAAATTAATGTTATTCAGAGTTGATTGAATAATTCATAACAAAATTTGACTGCTGTTAACTAATTAGGTTACTTTGTTTTTACATAAGGGGCATAATCCAGCAGCAAAGTCAGATTCAGTCATGTAATCAGTGCTGGCTTGAAATAAAAGTTATACTTTTGGTGAAAGTTAGAGATTACTAGTAGAAAATTTAATTTAAATTACTGTACAATATATTTTTGCAGAAAATACATTGAAAATGGAATAAATATGCAAAATTATAACTGAAAAAATCATAAAAAAGGTGTCTGAATATCCCTCCTCCTTGACATATCCAATCTTGATATTCAGCTGAAAGGGGGGGGGTAATTTTGTGCTCTAATGATGCTGAAAAATGAAGGAATTTTGTTTAAATTTTGTTTATTTGAATAACAAAAGTCATGCTTATCTGCAGTTATTTTTTTTTTCAATTTCTTTGATATTTTTTAAAATAATTATCTGAGTAAATTCTATTTAAAAATGATTATTTTAAAGGTTTTCATCACAAATGCTTACAAGAAATTTAAAAGAAAGTGTAAATAATAAAAAATTATGATATAAGCTACTAGATGCATTTACCAGTGTGTTTTAATGAAATAAAATGTATTTCAGCAATGCATTCTCAAGAAGGAAGAGATTAATGAACCTTACCCTCTTACAATGAACAACACATGGACACTCTCAGGATGATCCCTTTGCTTTCATTAAGAGTTCCAAGGTATGGTTTTCTTAGAAAATCTAGTTAATCTCTTAACATCTAAGTTATTTAGAACTTTTTATAGATTATTTGAAAATAAATTTCCTCAGAACTACAGTTATTTAAGCACTTTGCTTACAATTGAGCACTGTATTCAGTCAGACAGTATGATTTATCTGCCCTTGGCATTTTATCAATTTATTAATTATGTCAATAATAAGAAATGATATGCAAATAATTATATTTGCCTTTTATGAGAATATACATATTTAACATCAATTACATGAAATGTTCATGAAAATTGGCTAAAATGTAGGTCACCCCCCCCCTTCTTCAAAATTGCAAAATTTTCAGTGGGGATGTATTTGATTCTCTGATGCCAGCAACCCATTGCTGATAAAATTCTTTTTAATCTTATGTACATTTGAACTAGATATAATTTTCTTTCTTTCCATTGATTATTTCATCTACATTAGTTTTTACTCTTTCCATAACCCAGGTTTTTCTTACAAAAACCCGCTGATTTTCTTCATTTTTCATTGATAACGGGTACCTGCTACCCTGAATGATTAACATGATCTACCTTGAGAAATTATCAGAGATAATAAGAAAAACAAGCAAAACATATGCTATATTAATCATTTTATTTTAGAAGTTTGAAAAGAAAAATAGAAAAATGCTTCAATTTATAGACATCTTTTCTGTTTCACAGATGTGGGTCTGATGGACTGGGGTGTGAAATGTAACAGCCAATGGTGTACTTAAGCTAAGACTGTCAGTCCCAATATTCAAGAGGTGAGATAAGCAATGGATATGTGTTCTAAATTTACTAAATTGACCACTTTTTATAAATGTTTCTTTTACTCTATAGAATAGGTATGATTTCATGGATAAAAATTGATTACAGCCAAAAAATCAATCAGTTCCTATTTTTTGGCATTGGGATTATATTTTACTTAGTTTTGACTATTTGTTTAAAAATTAGAGGGTTTGGGTAAATTGAGGCTCACAATGGGGACTGCACATAGTGAAAAAATGCTTAAATTTTTGCCCTAGCTCTCATATTTTCAATAAATGTACATTTAAATAATTTTTAATAAATATTTATACCGAAATTTACTGTGAATATTGTAAATAATACAATATCAATATTGATGGGCATCATCAATACACAAAACATATGAATATCCCCCTCGCAGTTTGAGAAATTCATTTAAATCCGTATTTTATGAGTGTAGACATTTGGACAGATTGAATAATCCTCTTTCAAATTTGTGTTAATCAGAGTTGATTGAATAATTTATAACAAAATTTGACTGCTTTTAACTAATTAGGTTACTTTGTTCTTACATAAGGGGCATAATCCAGCAGCAAAGTCAGATTCAGTCATGTAATCAGTGCTGGCTTGAAATAAAAGTTATACTTTTGGTGAAAGTTAGAGATGACTAGTAGAAAATTTAATTTAAATTACTGTACAATATATTTTTGCAGAAAATACATTGAAAATGCAATAAATATGCAAAATTATAACTGAAAAATCATAAAAAAGGTGTTCTTAATACCCCCTCCTCCTTGCCATATCCAATCTTGATATTCAGCTGAAAAAGGGGGGGGGGGGGGGGGGGGGGGGGGGGGGGGAATTTTGTGTTCTAATGATGCTGAAAAATGGAAGGAATTTTGTTTAAATTTTGTTTATTTGAATAACAAAAGTCATGCTTATCTGCAGTTATTTTTTTTTTCAATTTCTTTGATATTTTTTAAAATAATTATCTGAGTAAATTCTATTTAAAAATGATTATTTTAAAGGTTTTCATCACAAATGCTTACAAGAAATTTAAAGAAAGTGTAAATAATAAAAAATTATGATATAAGCTACTAGATGCATTTACGAGTATGTTTTAATAAAATAAAATGTATTTCAGCAATGCATTTCTAGAAGGAGGAGATTAATTGTACCTGTCCCCTCAACAATGAACAGCACATGGCAATATTCTCAGGATGATCCCTTTGCTTTCATTAAGAGTTCCAAGGTATGGTTTTCTTAGTAAATCTAGTTAATCTCTTAATATCTAAGTTATTTAGAACTTTTTATAGATTTGAAAATAAATTTCCTCAGAACTACAGTTATTTAAGCACTTTGCTTACAATTGAGCACTGTATTCAGTCAGACAGTATGATTTATCTGCCCTTGGCATTTTATCAATTTATTAATTATGTCAATAATAAGCAATGATATGCAAATAATTATATTTGCCTTTTATGAGAATATACATATTTAACATCAATTACATGAAATGTTCATGCAAATTGGCTAAAATGTAGGTCACCCCTTCAAAATTGCAAAATTTTCAGTGGGGGGATGTATTTGATTCTCGAGATGCCAGCAACCCATTGCTGATAAAATTCTTTTTAATCTTATGTACATTTGAACTAGATATAATTCTCTTTCTTTCCATTGATTATTTTATCTACATTAGGTTTTACTCTTTCCATAACCCAGGTTTTTCTTACAAAAACCCGCTGATTTTCTTCATTTTTCATTAATAACGGGTACCTGCTACCCTGAATGATCAACATGATCTACCTTGAGAAATTATCAGAGATAATAAGAAAAACAAGCAAAACATATGCTACATTAATCATTTTATTTTAGAAGTTTGAAAGAAAAATGCTTCAATTTATAGACAATTCTGTTTCACAGATGTGGGTCTGATGGACTGGGGTGTGAAATGTAACAGCTAATGGTGTACTTAAGCTAAGACTGTCAGTCCCAATATTCAAGAGGGTGAGATAAGCAGTGGATATGTGTTCTAAATTTACTAAATTCACTACTCTTTCAATAAACGCTGTTCCTTTTACTCTATAGAATAGGTATGATTTCATGGTATAAAGATTGATTAAAGCCAAAAAATCAATCAGTTCCTATTTTTTTGGCATTGAGATTAATATTTTAGTTAGTTTTGACCATAGACCTAAAATCCAAGGGACTGCCAACTATGACGTCACAATCACTATCTTCTTGTGATTGCAGCGCCCTCACCGGGATGTATAGAAACAGACTTCCTGTAATGAAATCAATGTTGTCGCATCTCGGATTTCTGCATTCTTTGAGGAAATAACAACAAATTAGAAAAATCAATCACTTATTTAAGCTTTCTTCGACGAAATGATCTCGATTTACTACTTCGGAAGTTATAACTTTACGCTATGGAGTCGATGGAAACGTTTTAACTGCAGACATCAGCTGACTACGACGTGACATGTCTTGAATGCTGTCGACTATATTTTACGGTAGTACATGTTTATCTTCTTAATTATTTTACAAAATAACACACAATTTATCTACCAATATTTGAACAACGACCAATTCCAGATCTTCGCTAAATTAATATAAATGATAAATACATTGTGAAGTGCCGTTTACCATAAGTGCTTGAGGACGGCACCCCCTCCCCCCTTTCTATATAGACCCCTGGGCTTTTTCTCATAAATAATCTTTCATTGACTTATTAGTAATAAAATCTATACCAAAAATTAGAAAAATTTCCTAAAGCAAACGTTCTTTAGAATCTACCCTAGACTCTATATAAAAATCAACGAGAGTGCGGTAACATTTTTATAGAATGTTAGTTTAATCAAATTTTCTGAATTGATAGGATAGATTATATCACAAATGTGTCATCCATGGATATATAATTTATGTGAAAAAGTCTAACAGGCCTGGGGGTCTATATTGGGGGAGGGGGTCCTGTCCTCAAGCACCTGTGCCGTTTACAGGTTTTAGATCAACAACTTAATAAATTGAGACTAGATGTTCCCGTGAATGATCTACATAATTATGTAATTTTAAAAAGTTGGATTTATGTAATTTATGTAATCGTGTTAATTCAGGATTACAACATTATCAGATGAGTGTTGAAAAGATTTTCTAAGAGATTTTTTTTTTCATTTTTCCCCACAGGTTTTGTTGATAGCCTGTCCGTTTCTCAAATGAGAATAGGGGTCTGCCTTGCACACCAAACTCTGTGGAAAATATTTTAGAACATGGTCATGCCATGTACCACCTGGTATGATGAGTTAAATGTGAAAGAACAAAGATTGGTCACAAAACTGCACAGGATTAAATCAACAAAAGTGCCAAGTGGTGTATCCCATGTATGCACGGCTGAGTTGCACATAACTGGATTTCAATGATTTAATTATCATGTTTAAAACTCCAATTTTTTCAACTATACTGTGTATATCCAGAATGTGATTATAATTAACTTTGGTATATCATAACTCAAAGACAAACTGCATCAATATAAGTATTAAATAATTTAATGTGACTGTAATGAAATATTATTAAAATCATTGTTATATTTAATTTTCGACTTTTCCTTTTCTATGGTGGGCTTATATTGGTGAGCACTGTTTTAGATGTACAGTGTACATGTATGGCATATTTAATGTCTTTTTAAAATATTTATTTTCAATGTATCAATCACAACTGCAAAAAGCAAAATCATAATCGCTGCACATCATGTTCAAATCTTATTGATCAGCAGCTTTGAAGAACAAACACTAGTAAGTAATTATATTTTATATATGCAAGATCTACTGCCACTATGATCAAACTGTTTGATCTTGAATCAACTGCTTAAATAGAAGTTTTAATAACTTACTGTAGCTCAAAACACACAGGCACTTGTAAATCTTATCCTTTTATAAATTATACTCCCATACCTTGTTGGTGGACTTTAGGGGAAAAAATCTTTTTTATTTAAAAGAATTATATTTAAAAGGGAAAA
>NW_026935613.1:0-6506 GCF_032062105.1 Saccostrea cuccullata
TATGGGATCTTTATACAGACGGAGAGAAGTGTTTCCCTTCTTTTTTTTTAAACTCTCCCTTTCCAGCCACCCGTCGTGCCTTTTCTTATCCTCGAAACGATGGTAATGTTCCGCACCTTCACCTCTTTCAAGGACAAGATAGGGTAAGACCAGTATTTGGTCCCCGATTTTGGGTGTCTTTCAGAATGATCCAACAGTTTATCCATGAAAACCTGTTTTCACCCCTGCCACAAAATGAGTACTGGTTTTAAGATTAAGAATATACAGAGGTCACAGTGAGGTCAGGAAATAGGTCAATTTTCGAAATTTCTCATTTTTATGCAAATTTTCACTAATTTTACAGCACATTTTCTTTCGGAAAACATAGAGCACACGCTTGCCTATCTACCAAATTTATATATTTTATACACTGATATCAGATGCAGTATATGTGTAAAAATCTCAGATAGGCAAGCGTGTGCTCTATGTTTTCCGAAGAGAAATGTACCCAAAATATGATGAAAATCCACCAGAATTGAGGAAATTCGGGAAAATGTCCTATTTCTGAACCCTCTAGTGGCTTCCATGTAGGCTTTGAATCAAAATTAGTGCTTGTCTTAAAGTAAGCATCATTTTAACTTCTTAACTACAAACTATCACAGTTTTATCAGTGTTCTGATTTTTATATGAAAACTTCGGCTGTTACCCTATCTTGTCCTTTATGCGAAAAGTTATATTCACATGTAGTGAAGTTTTGGTCGAAATATTTTTTTGGCATTTTATTAGGTGGCGAGGTAATCTTCCCCTTCGGACAACATGTGTTTTGTCATAGGGACAAATAACAAGATCGCTGCTATCCATATATTGAGCCATTTTTTCTTTTCAAAGAATATTCAATAAATTCAAGTAGACTACCTACAGGTAAAGTCCTGTAAGTAAATGAGAGAAATCAACAGGATATCCGCGGTGAGATGCTACATTTTCATGCATGAATTGTTTCTCATGAAATCTATACCTTTACGGATAGATCACACATGGACACTTTAAAACTTAATTCCTCTGAGGAGTTCCTAGCATGGAACAAAAGTTTATACTATATAATTCCCAAGTTTATCCCCTCCCTCCCCCTTTAAATTGTTTCCGACGTTTATGAGAATAGCGAAAGGAATATAGAAGTTTGGAGTTGACCATGTTTGTCGGTACAAGAAAGATAACTCTTTAAAATATTTATTTTCTTGTTCCTACAGGAACAATGTATTGAAATTATAAAGAGTTATCTTTCTTGTTCTATGCTCTTCTATAGCGTTAATAACTCCTCTAAGGAGCTCGTCAGTAAACTTTTCTCTGAGCAAGAATATATAGCCTTATTACAGGAGCAGGGACTCCATAGCAACCTACTGTGTTAGTGAAAAGCTATATATAGAATTCGTACAAGCATATTGTCTGCTATAATTAAGAAATTTGAGGCCCCGAGTGGGTCCAGGGTAAAGTCCTGGTGGGGGAATAGGGGGCGAAGCCTCCGGAAGCTCTTGGATTCTAAAGGTTTTGTAGGGTAAAAATGAGGTCTACCGAGTAAACATTGTAAACATTTTCTTGATAAAACTATGTTTTATGCAAACTTTGACAATTTGAGGGGGGGGGGGGGAGCGCCCCCCCTTAAATTCGCCACTGGATTTTGTTTATTATTATTATAACTGATTAAAGACATGGGTATGAAATGTTTTGCTTATGATCTTATAATTCATTTAGATTGTAAGCTTTTTAAAACATTGAATCATTTTTTTTTAAATATAAGTATTCTTAAGGTAGAGTTGATTGTCACTTTGTCAGTACATATTTTACTTTAATCAGATGTAAAGGCTCAATGTTAATATTTTTACTGTTTTTTATTACCTTTTTTATTGTTTTAGCTTTGTTAGAGCTGTTATATTTAGTTTTAGAAAAATAAATGAAATATTTAAAAATTACAAAATATTTATTCAACACATTTTTGCTATTCTGGCGTCCGGATATCTGAAGGTCCACTGTATATAAAACCCCTCATAGCTTTTTAGGTTTTAAGCTCACACAGTACTTAATATTATTTCAAATATATACATAATTATTTCACAATGATTTTTAATATGAATGCCAGTACACATTGGTTTATTAAATTTGACTGATTGATTGATTGTATATTGTTTAACGTCCCTCTTGAGAATTTTTTACTCATATGGAGACGTCACCGATGCCGGTTAAGGGCTTCAAATTTAGACCTATACTCGGCACTCAGGGCCATTGAGCAGTGAGGGTTCTTTATCGTGCCAACGCCTACCGTGACACGGGACCTACGTTTTTAAGGTCATATCCGAAAGACCCGTGACTTTCACTCCTAGTGCCGAGCGCTTGGCGAAGGAACAGTCACTACCTTTGTTTACGTCTTAGGTATGACGCGGCGCCGCGATCGAGAATCGAACCCGGGCCTCCCGATCACGAGGCGAACGCTCTACCACTAGGCTACCGTGACCGGTTATTAAATTTGAAGGAGCAACACGGTTTAATAGTTTCCAATCAGAGAGGGACTTTTTGCTATCTTGTATGGATCTATATCATTTCTTTCTGAGGTTAAGTACTGTTTACTTACTTCATTAAAAGGCAAAGAAAAGTAAAAAGAAAACAGTATATATTCTTAATTCTATTGTGTAGATAAAATTAGAAAGACCAAATTAAAACAACAATAAAATACAAAATTGCATTGAAAATATATATATATATTTAAATACATACATGAACAGAGTTAAAAATGTAAGAATAATCCACATTGAAAGTTTTTTTTTAAATTTCCAGTATAGGACTCTAGTTCTTCATCCCAATTCTCTCCCTCTATTTGGAAATCTTTACATTGAGGGAGAGAAGTGTCACCCTTCTTTGCACATTCACATTGTTTTACTTTTTCGAATTCTTGAATTGGAGCGCAGTATTTTGTAAGAATTGGCTCCAATTCCTCATCCCAATTCTCTCCCTCTATTATGGGATCTTTATTCAGAGGGAGAGAAGTGTTTCCCTTCTTTTTTTTTTATTAAACTCTCCCTTTCCAGCCACCCGTCGTGCCTTTTGTTATCCTCGCAACGCTGGTAATGTTCCGCAACTTCACGTCTTTTAATTTTATGCAAAAAGTTATATTCACATGTAGTGAAGTCTTTGGTCGAAATATTTTTTTTTTTTTGCATTTTATTAGGTGGCGAGGTAATCTTCCCCTTCGGACAACATGTGTTTTGTCATAGGGACAAATAACAAGTTCGCTGCTATCCATATATTGAGCCATTTTTTCTTTTCAAAGAATGTTCAATAAATTCAAGTAGACTACCTACAGGTAAAGTCCTGTAAGTAAATGAGAGAAATCAACAGGATATCCGCGGTGAGATGCTACATTTTCATGCATGAATTGTAGTTCATGAAATCTATACCTTTACGGATAGATCACCCATGGACACTTTAAAACTTAATTCCTCTGAGGAGTTCCTAGCATGAAACAAAAGTTTATACTATATAATTCCTAAGTTTATCCCCTCCCTCCCCCTTTAAATTGTTTCCGACGTTTATGAGAATAGCGAAAGGAATATAGAAGTTTGGAGTTGACCATGTTTGTCGGTACAAGAAAGATAACTTTAAAATATTTATTTTCTTGTTCCTACAGGAACAATGTATGGAAATTTAAAAGAGTTATCTTTCTTGTTCATGCTCTTCTATAGCGTTAATAACTCCTCTAAGGAGCTAGTCAGTAAACTTTTCTCTGAGTTAGAATATATAGCCTTATTAGAGGAGCAGGGACTCCATAGAAACCTACTGTGTTGGAGAAAAGCTATATATAGAATTGGTACAAGCATATTGTCTGCTATAATTTAGAAAAGGTATATAAGCTATATTTAAAAAAGGTATATAGAGAGTATGTAGAGTCTAAATTTAGAAAAAGTGATCTCGAAACGTACATATATAACTACTTTTACTAAATTCATGGAAATTTTTCAATTGGTAAATTTAGAAGCAGAGACAGTTGCTGAAGTGATTTTTAAGGGCTGGATTAAACGTTATGGGTGCCCAAGTGAAATTCATTCGGATCAAGGGAGACAATTTGAGAGTAACTTATTCCAAGGCTTGTGTCGGGTATTCCAGATTTATGAAACCCGGACAACCCCATATTACTCACAATCAAATGTAAAGGTTGAGCGACTAAATCGAACGATAAAAGAAATGTTATCCAAATACATATGTTCAAATCAGACGGACTGGAATCGTTATATAGATTGGATTGCTCTTGCATACAATACTTCGCCACACGAAACCACGGGTATATCACCCATAGGATGGTATTTGGAAGAGAAGCAAAATTAACACTGAATCTCTCGACTGAAAAAGATCTAACAAACAGTGACACCGAAGTCAGTGACGCAGAATATGTGCACAACTTAAAAAAAACAAACTAATAAAAATTCATCATCTAGCGAGGGAAACAATGAAAATTAATACCGAGAGACAGAAACGAAATTTTGACAGAAATATACGAGAAGTAACATATGAAATTGGAGATTTAGCGCGCCGTAGTCAACCGAAAATTGTTAAAGGAACGAAACAAAAATTGGACTGGATCATGGATTATTGCAAAACGACCATAGGCGCTCCCCATGTAATTCTGTAAATGACGAAATATAAGTATATATGTAGGACTCTAAAGTGCGATGGGACTCCAAAGTCCGATGGTCACGCCAAAGTCCGATTGTCTGCGCCAAATCCCGATGGTCTGACACGCCAAAATCCGACGGTTCGGAAAATAATTAACGTTTATGACGTCATAGTAGCACTGCGCCCAAACCTCAATGCCGCGACATGCAAAGGTCTTTAGAATAAGTATAGATAAATGCGAAAACTAACCCTTATCTCTCAGGCAGGTGCGAGACTAACACTCGAAAAGTGTGTATTAGCAATATCTTAAATATCTTGAGTTAGGGCAAGACTAACCCTAATCACTCGACTTGTGTGCGAGGACTAACCCTAATTCACTCGGGTTGTGCAATGCAAGGACTAACCCTAATCAATCGAGTGGTGTGCGAGGACAGACCCTAATATCTCCGGAATGTGCAAGCAAAAAGCAAAATCAATAATAAACAAGAGGCCCATGGGCCTTATAGGTCACCTGAGCATCAAGCAACAACTTTTCAACCATTCAATTTAGTTCATTTTTTAAAACCAGAGGCCATGGCATACACAATTTTGAAAGAGGGACCATTGCTTATAATAAATATACACTTGGCTTGCTTAGATTGGTTACTTAATACCCGTAGGCATGCAGAGTAGAAAAAAAAAACACATTTCAACTAATCAGTAATATTCAGCAATAATTAGTAGTACCAGGCCCCTGACCCTGGGTTCACACATATTGCACAGTTTTGGAAAAAGCACCCTTGTTGATCATAAATGTTCGAAGGCATTAATTCATTTTCAGTATTAAAAAAAATTAGAGCCCCCCCCCCCTTCTGCTCTATGTTACCAATGACCCACGAAACCCAGAGGTCTGTGATTAAATTCACAATTAAGAATGAAGGACCCTTGGTCTTATTTCATACCTATATTGACTTGGATTTGAAAAAATTCAAATCTCCATTTTGTAGTAATGAATTTATTTTATACCTTTGTGTGCTTTGTGCAATTTAAATATATTACATACTTTATACTGTTATCAATGTATGTAATCCACGATATACTGCAAATTAACCCTTTCCTTTCTTATTCCTAAAATCCTCATATAATAAAACTGGACACATACAAAACTAGAACTGTCCAATAGGGACAAATACCCCCCGCTGGGTTTTTCAGAGAAGGTGCCAATTCAAAAATACTTTATGGATCTAGAGATGTTCACAATTTACTTTAAAAAATTTGCAGTGAAATATAATTGCTCATCATGTTTCTTAATGAATGAAACGGAGGTGCAACCAAATGAAACATCAATACTAATACTGTAATACATTGTAATTCCATTGTAACATTTTTTTTTCATTTAATTTTTCTTCATTACTGCATTAAAAAAATATATTGCAATTATGTGTTATGTCACTCTGCAAACTGATTGTTGAAAAAAAAAACCATTATACAAAATCAAATTAATCTTGATATATCAATTTGAAATGCATTTTGAAAATAAAGAACTGGTCATCCAGTAATGAAGTGTTTTGACAGACAATAAATTACAATTAAGAGAATAAGAGAAGAGAGATCTTTAATTCTTGTGCCTTATTCCCTGAAGATTTGATAACACACACACACTTGATAAGAGATATGCCTAAACAACTTCCAACACCAAACGCATTAATTTATCTTTAACTGGATGCATGTCCAGTCATTATTCCCAAGAGACAAATGAAATTACATTATCTTCTGTGCAATGTAAAAACTGTTTTTAACACTTGATGTTTCCTTTTTTTAAAAGTTTTTATGAGTAGTTTTAAGCTGTAGTTCACGTTTTTGTACAGATATTCTAGATTCTATGTCTC
>NW_026935614.1:0-6778 GCF_032062105.1 Saccostrea cuccullata
TTTTTAAAATCATGACCCCCGGGGGTAGGGCGGGGCCACAATAGGGAATCCAAGTTTTACATAGAAATATGTAGAACAAATCTTTAGAAATCTTCTTCTCAAGAACCACTGGGCCAGGGAAGCTGAAACTTATGTGGGAGCATCCTTGGGTAGTGTAGATATTAAATTCTTAAAATAGTGACCCCCGGGGGTAGGTTGGGGCCACAATGGGGAATCCAAGTTTTACATAGAAATATATAGAACAAATCTTTAAAAATCTTCTTCTTGGAAACCACTGGGCCAGGGAAGCTGAAACTTATGTGGAAGCATCCTTGGGTAGTGTAGATATTAAATTGTTAAAGTCATGACCCCCAGGGGTAGGGCGGGGCCACAATAGGGAATCCAAGTTTTACATAGAAATATATAGAACAAATCTTTAAAAATCTTCTTCTTGGAAACCACTGGGCCAGGGAAGCTGAAACTTATGTGGAAGCATCCTTGGGTAGTGTAGATATTAAATTGTTAAAATCATGACCCCAGGGGTAGGGCGGGGCCACAATGGGGAATCCAAGTTTTACATAGAAATATATAGAACAAATCTTTAAAAATTTTCTTCTCAAGAACCACTGGGCCAGGAAAGCTGAAACTTATATGGAAGCATCCTTTGGTAGTGTAGGTATTAAATTGTAAAAATCATGACCCCCGGGGGTAGGGCGGGGCCACAATAGGGAATTCCAAGTTTTACATAGAAAAATATAGAACAAATCTTTAAAAATCTTCTTCTCAAGAACTACTGGGCCAGGAAAGCTGAAACTTATGTGGAAGCATCCTTGGGTAGTGTAGATTCTAAAGTTTTCAAATAAAAAAAGGGAACGGGGTTGTTGGGCATGATAGGTATAGCAAGAGGGGGAATCTGGTAAAAATCTGCATCACCCAAGTTACTCAGGTGAGCGATGTGGCCCATGGGCCTCTTGTTGATGAATATTGTTTATAATTCAAGGACGACGTCACTTCTGTTCAGTCCCTTGATATAAGGGAACATGTCTGCGCACGCACCCGTTTCTGCTTCTGTTTACAGCTTACATTCTCAAAAATCAGTTATTTATGATAGAATAATTCCTATCATTCTGATTGGCTGAGATCCAACTATGTAGAAAAACTACTACGTTATATTTACGTGCATATGGCGTTCAAGGTGAATATAAGGGTTTATTTTGATTTCCTCTACATTGATTGAAAAAAAGATCGGAAAATTCAAAATTGAAAAAAATAGTTTTTGGAAAGCTGTCAAATCATCTACCTACTTTTTACTCATATAAACATAACATTAGGCTAATACATAATTTGGGTTGGGGTGGAGATGCCGAGACCCTCTCTCCCTCAAATACTTTGTTCTAAGCAAACATTTTTACTTTTTTTAAGCTGTCAGTTTTCCCTGAAAATCCTACAGTAACTTCCATACAAAATCGTATCATATAAAAGAGCCTGACATTATTTTTTCTTTCAGAGCAACTAAAATAAATTTCAAACATTTCACATTAATAGGACAGTTGAGGTTTATTTACATGCAAACTCAGCTTCTCTCTTTGTAATTGGTAAGGACTTCAAATGCCAATAAGTAATGAGTTGTATCATTGAATCATATAATAAAGTAATTATTGCTGGGTTTTTTTAGCTCACCTCGACAAAGTCGAGGTTAGTTTATGCTTTACCCCCAGCGTCGGCGTTAGCATCATCGTCCCAGTTAAAGTTTTAGGAGCAGATCTATTCCTAAGTAACTATAAGCCCTACCTGTACCAACTCGCATGGTTGATGCATCTAGAAATGTTCACTACCAGACTGCTTCGGATGCTGGATGTGACCTACGTTTTCCAGATGACTGACCAGGTTAAACTTTTTGGAGCAAGTCCATTCCCAAGTAACTATCAGCCCTACCCGGACCAATCTTGCATGGATTATGCATCTAGGGATGGTCACTACCAGACTTGTTTCGGATGCTGGATATGACCTACGTTTTCCAGATGAGTGACCAGGTTAAAGTTTTTGGAGCAGGTCCATTCCCAAGTAACTGTCAGCCCTACCTGGACCAATCTTGCATGGATGATGCATCTAGGGATGGTCACTAACAGACTTACTTCGGATGCTGAATGCATGTGACCTACCTTTTCCAGATGAGTGACAAGGTTAAAGTTTAAGGAGCAGGTCCATTCCTAAGTAACTATAAGCCTACCTGGACCAAACTTGCATGGATGATGCATTTAGGGATGAACACTACCAGACTTGCTTCGGATGCTGGATGTGTCGTTCATTTTGCAGATAAGTGATCAGGTTATAGTTAGTGAAGCAGGTCCATTCTGATATAAATATAAACCCTACCCGGACTAAACTTGCATGGATGATGCATCTAAGGATTGATAAATGAAACTTGCTTCGGATGCTGGGTCTGACCAACAATATCCAAACAAATGTCGAGGTTAAAGTTTTTGGAACAAAACAGTTTTTGAATTTTAAGACCTATTTAAAGAGAACTTGCTTGATTATTGTTGTCATAATAAATACTTACTGTTAAAAAAAATCTGATGTGAGATTTGCATTACCTAAACTGATAACTTTCGTCGAAGTGAGCTTTTTAAAGTCAATACGATGATTTAGCCACCTCCGGGCTCGGTGAACATCGTACTTCGAAGATGGCTAAATCCTGGTATTGACCTAAAAAACCCCAGCAATAATTGTATAATGCATGATGCTAACCCCCTAGTTTTCACCTCACCTGAGCTGAAAGCTCCAGTGATCTTTTCTGATGTTTTTGATAGTATTTATTAAAACTCTGATTCAAGGGGAATGACTTTTGAATTCCTCAAATGCTTTATACATGACATTGTATTGATGTTAATAATGATTTGTTATAATGTGAAATTACTTTTGTTGTATTTTGATATATTATGTATTGTTTTTTCAGAACTATTTTCTTGTATGATGACTCCTTGAATAAACCTATGAATAAAACGAACCCTTATTGTGTATCAACAACCATAAACCGTATAACATTACGGATATCTGTTTTAAATAAGAGAGACTATTTAAGTGACGTTACTAAGGCTAAATAATTGAAAGGCATTTTTTTCTTTCCGAGCACCAAGAACATTATTTATTGAACAACACTCGTAAAATAAAAATTTAAGAAAAATGGTTTGAGAGGAATTATAACCAAAACATCACCAATGTTATTAATATCGTTTTTTTTTGTATACAGTTTTTGGTCAATTTAAGTTTTTTAAATAAATTTTTTCATTACTCCTTTGATCACACAAACACTTGCACATCCCAGAAATATTCAAATTTTCTCTATCTGACGTTACTGAGAGGGTTTCCGGATTTTCGGATTTACCACTTTTCTGTGTCTTTTCCCTTTTTTGCAACTTTTGAAATGTGTCGTGCTTTAAACATCTTCATCGAGAGAATATGATATAGGCAACAGGCTGCAGAGTAGAAATGTCATTTGTGAAAAAACCTTACATGCTTATTTCATATTCCCTTGTGTTCCTAAACTTCCCTGGAGTTACCATTTTGACCCGGCATTGTTAAGGCTTGAAAAAGGGGGCGGGGCCTAATTTACACGGGAAAAGTTTACTGTGACGTCACAGAAAAATATGACTTTTTGGTATTTCTCATAATGCCTGAAAATGAAATAATTTGCAACTTTTAACTGTATTAGCATAATAAACAACAATATAGCTTATCAATGCGTAAAAAAAAGTTGCTTGTAAAATCCCATGTAGCTGGTTTTAAACAAAGCACTGATCGCGATGAACTTGTAAACATGACGTCATATTGGTAAAAATGACGTATTTCATGTGCTGTGAGAGGCAGATTGAGGAATTTTTTAACAATGAAAAATGCGTTTTATTATTAAACGGAATATTATTTACAGGTTTTAGATAGTCGATAAATACCAATGTGTATCCTTTGTTTAGTGCAGTTATTAATTAACTACCAAGAAAATGAATTTTATTAATTATGTCGTGTTTTTATGTACAGGTTACGTATATTTTACATCGAGATGCCTCATAAAATCGTACTTTCGCAGGAGCATACACTGCATACATCTGAACCATTTTTTGAACATAGATAAAGGATATTTTCCTTAACTTGAAAAGTGCTGCTGCTTTCTTTAAATCGAAGGCGTGATTTTATAAGTAAACAAAATATTTGGTAAAAGTCAAACATATTTCGACATTGGCTTATTTACTAAAAAAATTAGCTATTAAAACGCGAATTCTATTCAAAGCAGCAGCATTTTTCAGAAACTACAAAGTATGCAGAAACAATTATTAGCTTGCATTTTTAATTCCAACTAGGGTATGCCCTTGCGATACTGAAATTTGTTAATAACCTACATTCAGTACACGAACTATGCATTCATCACGTGACTTCCATCGATGGGACTAAACTTCATACAGTACAGAGTGGGTTATACTATACTATTTCCATAAGTATTAAAGTTCTGATAATAAAACAGCTTAATTAAAATTAATTCAATTTTAAAAGATACCCCTTTTTGCACGTCTATTTTCCGTTGATTTCTCATAGTAGGCCTTAACAGTGCTGCGCATTTCATTTTTAATGTTATTTAAATTGTACCATCTCACCACAGTTGTTTTCTGTTATACATTGAACACAATTACTTTATACGTGATTTTTTTAATTTCATTTTTCTATCTTAAATTTAAAGAGGTAAAGTTGCATTTCAAAAAGAATTTTGATATTTAAATTTACTCAACATAAAAAAAGACTATACTCTAGCTGGTACAAGTGTAGATACAAGAGTATATTTACAATATAAATGTATAATCATTTTGACGTCCACGGTGTTACCAAACCTGTCCTTTGTTAATTTTTAGCATGCATGAAGCATTATATTATGTAAAACATATGATCAGATGATGCAAATATTATTGATATTTTATTTTCAATAAACTTGAGACATTTTATTTTTTAGATTCTTATTTTTTAGGACTGTTTAAATAAACCATTGGAGTTACCCAATTTTATCCCTTGCATAATCAAGACTGCAAAATCATAGAATTGTCAAACGGTAAAAAGCATTCTTGAAGGCGCGTAGCTGCCTATACGCAAGTACGCAAGTGCGTACACATCATTTTCCAAAAAAAAAAAAAAAAGAAAAAGAAAGAAAGAAAAAAGAATAAAAAAGAAAGAGAGAGATTTATTCGGAGAAAAAGAGGCACTATCTGTCTTTCAAATTATTTTACGTCTTATTGTTTCTATTCAAATTTTGTTCAGAATATCGTTATAATCCAGTCTTTTATAAATTGAATTCCAAAATTCTTGAGTAAGAAAATATTTTTGAATCAAAATTTTCAACTGTTAATCCGCGTGATCCTGATTATCCGGACAAATACATGTATTTGATGAAGGAAAGCGATCTAAGTGACATTAGTAGTATAAGGCGTCTAGATGGGGGGTTCAACTGAGTGCACTTTTGGGGCTGAGGGGGATAGGGGGTTCAACGGAGTGCACTTTTGGGGCTGGGGTGAGATAGGGGGTTCAACGGAGTGCAGCTCCTGGGGGGGATAGGGGGTTCAACTGAGTGCAGCCCCTGGGGGAGGATAGGGGGTTCAACTGAGTGCAGATTAGGGGGTCTGTGGGGAATAGCCGGGATCAATTCAGTACATATAATCCCCCTAAATACGGGGGTGTGTTTACACTGTGTTTACATTATATACTATACGCTGCTACTACGATTTTGTCAGCGACTCAAGAATTTAATTATAACGTCACGCTTCACAGTCTACCCAGCGTAGCCTAATCGGTTCAAACTGATTTCCTCAAAACAATAAAAACCTGGATTTTTTACTGAAAACAATTACAAAAACACACATGGTTTATATACCTTTACTGTAAGGGCCCTGTGCATCAATACGTTTTACCTGCTTTTTTATACCTGTTGCATCATCTGTAAGGCGGCCGTGTGCAAAACATACCATAGACTTACCTATGCATTGTGACGTCATAAACTTGGCAGCGACGTCATGTTAGTCCTTCACAAGCCGCGATGGCTGCTTATTTTGACACAATAACACAGACTTTCACAGCGCTTGAGACTTCATGTAATAACAGTATGGTCCTATGGATTTCAGTACCAAAACTGATTTTCTACCGTTTTTCTTCCAAGAAAGTTCTGAACAGCTGAATCCTGGATCAGCCTAGATGTTATTTCACTGGATTATTTAATGAATATTACTCTACTGAGTTACCTGGTTACATGGTAAGTTTTAACAAACTTTTCTTTATACATTTTCTATGAAGGTCATCTTTGTATTTATTCATTATTACTGTGTTATATACCTTATGTTTAGAACATTCATATAAACACTGCCATTGTTTACCCTGAAATACACTAGGACACTAAAAGATCCTTAAAATGTTGATAAATCTTTTTTGCATGAGTTATGATCATATTGTCTCACATTCCTTTTATTGGATCAGTATTCTAAATATTCTTATGAGGAGACTCCTAGCATATCTTATAAAATACTGATACATGCTTTTAAAACAACTAAAGTGATATTCTCAGTTGTTATTTCTAATATTTCTATGAATCTTTAATCACAGTGACCAAAAGAAGGATATGGAGATAATCAATCAGATCATATTATGCCAATGAATCTTTTGTCTCAAATCTTTTTTAATGAAATATACAGAATCTTTTGCCTTATTTGTCACTCATATTTTTACATTCTGGTGCAACAGTGGCCCAATGAAAGTGGGAAAAACTCAG
>NW_026935615.1:0-66739 GCF_032062105.1 Saccostrea cuccullata
CAAGATGTGTAGGAGGGTTGATTCAAGGGTAACATCTCATTTCTGTTAAATATCTAAAAATCTGATGTTTTTCATTAAATCGTAACATACTTTGAAATATCTTTATCTATTTTGACATTTGCCGTCAAATTTCCTTTGGAGAAATACAGTACTTAATTAAGTATTAAAACGTGTTTACGTTGTTTCAATTTGATGAAATATGTGGAGAATACGAACAGTATTCAAGCTCAAAAGTTCATTTAACATTACAAAATAGGAGCCGGAGTGTACATGAACCATCAAACAAAACATCAGAGTTTGGATCAATTGCCATAGAGGAGTGAGCATCCCCTGTCGATCGGTCACAACCGCCTTGTGTTGTAAAAGAAATCTGGAAGAAACTAACATAAGGATTTGATTGTCTATCGCCGCATGGCAAAATACATCACGCTGTAATTAGGTTTCACTTCAAGTATTTATATATGCGGCGTATAAGTAATAGTTATTGTATATTTATTATGGTGTATCCTGATTTATTTGGACGAGGGGCGGTGACGAGTGCGAAGCACGAGTCTCCGCCCTTCGTCCAAATAAATCAGGATACACCATAATAAATATTCAATAACTTTCTTGCATCATGGCCAATCAAACGTCATGTCACAAATTTCCATGCATGATTTTTAAGTACACCAATAGAATATGTAGTTTTTGTCAGGTGATTGCATGGATAATCTCTCCTTCCTGACATTTTTTTAATTTACAAATTTTACGTTTGTGTGTTCATGAGAAATGACGTCCGATTGCAGCATCCAAGCTTAATATACTAACATGGATTGTAAATGAAATTCACAAGAAAAGCTTTTGATATCAAAGAAGAAAAATTCGAAGTTGAAGAAGGAAAATGCAGGTGTATTCGAAAAAAAGATACCCGTTGATCATTTGACATATTCGAGAGCTGTCGCATTACCTTGTCAGGTCCGTAACTCTTCATCTGTGGATGCAGTACAGCTGCACTTTATTTTTGTTGAGCAAAGAACAAAGCAAAGATGGTAAATTTTCTACTAAAGCGCTATATTAAAATAGATGTGATATTTTAATATATTTCTGTGTAGAATTAATGTCGAGAACTTGATTTTCGTTGCGATGGATGGAATAATTGCACTGCAGCAGAGTTCCGTAAAAGCATTTCGTAGTTTGGGATACGCTCCAGTTATTGTACACTTGACTTCAAAGGAAAAACACCGAAGCCATGATACAACAGATAGTGAATAGTGATGCATCGTTCTTACAGCACTTCAAATCGTACGCTCAAGTTTGTAATTACAAGACTTTACAGAGCCTAAATATTGAATATCTGAAACACAATCCTCCTTCCTGTTTATGTTATTCTTCAACCTACAACTATAGTTCTGTTGGACACGTTATTACTTGTTACGTAAAAAATGCAGACCTAAATTCATTAATTTTAAAAGGGCCAAAATTTAGGGAACCCTGGTTTTTACCTAGCGTCATAATTGCATATATATTGTGGATTCTACGCAAAGCAATGGACCAGACATGAAAAAGATGACCCGGAAACGTTTTCATAATGGATTATATGTACCAGATGTATCTTAAAATCTAGCATTAAGAAAAAAGAATTAGATAGATTACACAATCAGTACATACTGGTCCCTGCTGACAAGGCAAGGTAACAACATTATCTTTGTTTGTAAGGCTCATTATCATATCCTCCACTGGAAAAGTGGCAGGGTATATAGTGATCGGGATGTTCGTTCGTCCGTCCGTTACATTTTGATCTGACACATAGGCGAGAGGTATCATTTAGTGAGCTCATTGCTCACATTACCTCTAGTTTAAATTGTTTTTAGAGGAACTGAGATTTAATTATTTTGTCTAGTAGTAATCGAACTCGTATCTACCGCTCCCTATCTAAGGAGGAGCTTCTTCAAACGTACGTCGGTTTTGAGTATTTTTAATATTCCCAACAACCAACACGATTTTGAATTACCATATCTATGTTGGATTCAAAAACATCATAAAAATCCTTACAAACAAGAATAAAAGGGGATTCCAGTTAATGATTTACCAAGCCTTTTTCTTCACTTCTCACTAAAATATTAACAGCAGGAGAAACTTCAGGAGTACTGCAGGTTGACAATATATTCGAGAAGTGATGCAAATCAGATCTGGATACTTAAAAATTTCAAGGAACTTTTGGAAAATTTGCAATCACAAAATTTTACCAAAATTAGCATCAAGAAAACGTACAACTCTTCAGCTTTATATAGTCTCGAAATGTTGTTTGAAATATAAAAGCCTCGGCTAACGCCTCGGCTTTTATCTTTCAAAGAAAAGCACATTATTCTCCAATAAATCACGAGATCAAAAAATTATCAGATCAGGAGGTTATTCTGCAACATTCACGAGAACGCGGACTTTATTTTTTAATTTTTTTTCTGGTGAAAACATTCTGATTGTACACAAATGTACTCAGAAGTTGATATCAAAAAGATGCTTGAGTTTCTGATTGACAATATCTATGTTGTTTTTGGAGACCATTGACAAACAGGTAAATGGTACAAGAATATCAGCATAGGGAGAGGGCGTTATAAGTATTCAGTACTTGTGCTCAATCCCCTTGTAATTATATTACAATAAAATATGTTCAAATCAAATCAGCATTCTAGTTTAAATGCACCATTTCTTAAGTTGTATGGTCGATACACTGACTAATATAAATAGCAGCAAATTCAATTTATGGATTTACGTTTTTCATATTAATTGTTAGGCATTATTTACACACTGAATTGTCCATGTATTTTCCCATTATTCTTGGTTATGACAAGGAGCACAAGGCTGGTATGACCGATCTGCAAAAGATCCTAACTCCTCCCAGGCACCTGTTCCAACCTCTGGTCTATTAGAGGTCCGTGCCTGCCCAGCTCCAAATTTGTATCGTTCAATAGAATACTGTTCATTGTTTCTATATATTTCATGAAATGTTTTTCAATAATTGCATTATACATCATCAGATAAAGATAAGATATAAATACACCGCAAACATTTATTAAATATTAATTTCCATCAACTGGCTAATAAGCACACATGTACATAAACACGCCTACATATTCAAAGCTTTCACAGGTAATAGTAGTATGAGTAGCACTTCTATTGATCAGTATCATTCGTATACACACGTTAGAAAAACTCATTCAGTTAAAGCACAACTCACTAAAAAATTATAGAAGATTTTTTTTAAAATGGTGTTGAGTGCTACGATTCTATTTTGTTCGATACTGGTTGGGATTTTTTTGGGACTATCCCTCCTGTTGGTAGTATTGTACTATTGTTTGAGAGGAGCGGAGGAAAAGAATGAAACACTTACGAATCACTATAGTAGTGTTGTTGCGGGTAAGTACATAAATTAAAAATGTTAAATGGCGAGAAAGTAAATTTGCGATCGGACTGCTGGTCTAGACATTTGTTGGGGTTTTTTTCATATCGAGTATCTTGAAAGTTTCTGCATTCATAGCCATAATAAAACTATAGCACAAATGAAGGGTCAATGATTTGTTTTTGTAACAAACGTTGTTCAAACTCAGGACGGTCAGCAGGGGATGCTTACTCCTCCTAGGCACCGAATCCCACCTCTTGAATTTTCGGGGATTTTTTGTATTTGCTCTGTTTGCTGCATTGCTTGGTTTTTTTTTATTAGATCGATGGCTTTTCATTTTCTTGACACTTTTCACCTTTCAAGTTTCATGTCTAACAAATACACTTACGAAATATAACCAAGGAATCAATATTTATCACCTATCATGAATTTTATAAATAAAACTAAGTATTGAATTGTAAATTTTAAACTTTCCTGACGTCATAACGTTGAAAACTAGTACAGTGTACAGTTCCTAGATCAATGTTCACAACTGTATAGCGTTACATTCCTGAGCACGACCAGCGGAAGATCAATGTAAAAATGCAATCCAATATTTAGATACATGAATTTTCGAAGGATGATGTGCTCATCTTAAGCATTTTTTTTTTCAATCTGTTTATAACGTGTTTTAATGTGAAATCACTAATTTTCGTGAAGGTTTAATTTTTGTATTTTACATGTTATGAAGAGACCCACGAATTTATGTCCACCATGAAATGTAATTTTTCATTTTCATTTCATGAATTCATGTATGTGATTTTACGGTATCAAATAAGTATTTTCTAGGAAGTGACAAGTATATTGAAACATTTTATTAAATATTTCATTTTTATTTCAGGTGAAGATTTCTGTGGAAAAGTCAGTAATGTTTAACAAAGGACATTTGAAACTGCCGTATGGTGTGCTGTGTTTGACAATTTTACAGTAAAAACTAAAACATCGTTATGAAAAGGAAACTTTTAAATATATACACTGTATCATCATAATGCAACTTTTAAAATGAGTTTATGTTCCTATTTATAGGATAAAATACCTTTATTGTTATATAATTCGAAATATTTTTTTTTATATATGCATATTATTTAAAACACATTATGTTGTGCAGTTTTGTCACTATACCACAAGGAATATCCGTCGCACCCCTGGTATAGTGCTGAGAGCGGTTGCTCTAGATCCAGTCCCATAGTAAGAAGTCGATCCGTAGGTCGCGGATAAGAAGGATTTCTTTGCAGAACCTAACATCCAAGAAAGATGGTTTGCATAGCGTGTTTTTATCTTTTAATTATTCGATCACTTAATTTTTTTTTTGTTTAATTTAAAAGATATGATTTATTAAATTTAATGTAAAATTGTTATATACCTTTTTTTAGAGTAAAACGAACAAAGTTATTATCATTGTTGTATGCCATGCAAAATGAAAATAAAAATGTTATCATTTAATTTTAATTGTAACTTTGAGTCATTTGATCGGTTATTGCCTCGTTCAATTCGGCGGAATTTTTTGAAGAATAATTCGACTTAATTTTGATCCTTCATAATGGAAAATTAAATCGCAAGGAATGAATTATATAGCTACCAAAGTTATACTGGTATAACCGGGGTTGGAGCAGTTTACGCTTTTTACGACCCCCGTCGCAGTCTATTAAGCCTAAACTGTTCCAACCTAGGTTACATGTATACAGTTTAACTATGGTAGTTATAAAATTTATTTCTTAAACAAGATGTGTTTATGAAACACTGATGCCCTCGTATGGCAGCTTGATCTGAAGGGTTGAATTCTCTCAAATGCATGTCAAACTCCAAAGGTCGAGGTCAAAAGTTTGATGAACAAAGGAAGGTCTTCTTACAAGGAATACACCTGTGAAATATGGAAGCCCTAGTTCTAACCGTTCAAAAGCTATGACCAAGGTTAAAGTCTTTAAAAAGCGGATCAAGCTCTTAGGTCAATGTCAAAAGGTCGAAAATATTAAAAACAACTAAAGGTCTTGTCACAATAAATACACATGTGAAATATATAAATAAATACACATATGAAATCTCTTGCTCCAACTGTTCAAAGTTATGGCCAAGATTAAAATGTACTACAATTTCTATTGTCTTTTTAAGAACCCTCTCTACACTGCACACTAAAGAGTTCTGATTCTAAAGTATTTTTCTGTAGTTAGAGTGATCTGCTCTTAGATCTTAATTCTAAAAAAAAAAAAAAAAAACCCAGAAATTTACAATATATTACTCATTTTGTAATGGATTCAAGTACTCTTAACATTTTAAACGGCCAAGATAAATTAACTGAATATGTTCTTTACATGTATTTTCTCTATTGAAGTAATTAACAGTGATTTCTTTTCACTGATACTGCGTTGTCTTTTAACATTTTTCCCGGGGGTAAATACCAAGCACCATGCAGTGAAAATTAAATAAATAAGCTCAATATTAACTCATTTATACAATATATTTTTCTCAATCTCAAAAAAAATTGCACTTGTGTAGAGAGGGTCCTTAATAAAAGAAATCCTGACATTTATGTGGCATTTAATACAACCACTCAAGTTTAATGCAAATCATTTAACTGCTTTGCAGCACGACATTATAACGAGATTCGCTCCTCAGCTTTTGAGTACATTTTTGTCTTGACTTTTTTTTAAAAATTCTACATAATATTTAAGTTCTTGCAATAAATAATGTTAATTAAACTATATTCGATAAAGACCCCATGGTTAAATTCCATACAGAAAACATTTAGTGAGGAACTATGTTTGTGGCGGAAGGTCTTTTAGAAGAAAAAGATCAATTTTTAATCTTTCGAAATATTCATCACCGTTAAGATTTGATTCCTATTTTAACATACGGTCTGCAACAGAGTAGTTTTGTACATTGAAATGTTCTGTGCTGACCCTAAATTATATACTAAATGAAATGTCATGAATTATATCATCATATTTGGCAAATGCATCGAATAAATCATGGAAGTCCTTGAAAAAAATGGAGAGAAAAAAATTAGCCCAATTTAAGGATTTCCATCCCCAAAAGGACTAAACTCTCTCCCTTTAAATGTCCGTCAAGTACATAAACTATGATATTATAATGGCATTTTATTGTCCGCGATGACGTTTCAAAAATGTCATCAATTAAGCAGTAGTTAATTAAGGTAGGATTCTTCTCACAATTTTTGTATTTAAAAATTAATGAATTTTTCACAGAATCAAGAGGACAATATCACTAGGTGATGGTATCACTGAGATTAAATTTGCCCGTTTAGTATTAGAGGCAAGGTCAGGTCAAGGTCATTACATTTTCCCTGGATATTAAAAATAAAAAATTACCGTGTCCAATCATGTGATCCTTACTTGTATTTCAAAAGACTGAATTTTTTTTCTTTTTGCATAAAAAGATACTACCATATAGGGCCTATAAGATATTACCAAATTGACATAAATAATTTAACTAAAATAGATACTGGCTAATCCGAAATTTCTCTACTTTTCTAAAATTTTTAGAATATAGTAGTTATTTTTATATGCTTCTTATATTTGAATTTTTCTCATTTTCACATATAGTAAATTTGTCACATAAAGATACAAAATGATACCCAAAAAAGTTTTGATCGTTTACTAAGACAGAAATAACACTCTGCTGTATTTAGATTTGAAGCATTTAAAAGCCAACATAGTTCTAGTATTTGAAGATTCTTACTTTTTTGATATAATTTGAAACTTTAGTCCCTTATTATTAATTTAACTTACATTTGAATATTTCTTCAAGTCTTTGACTGTGTAAAAATTATAACTAAATCTGTTGTTCTATAATAATTTTGAGAGGCAGAAAAAATATTTTCATACGCCACCATTCCGCCAAAAATATAGTCCCTGCTAGGGGACCCCCACTTTTTATTTCATTTTCTGATTTATAAGATAATTTTAACCACTCCGCTTCAATTAAGAAAAATGACACTATTTTCAAAAGATTTTATTGCTTTTTAGATTTTTAACTACAGAAAAATTATATTTTTTGTGTACAGAAAGGTCAAATAATTGACTATGCAAAGTAATTTGAAATTATTTTTGTTGTCACAGTTACCTATGTGACTACTAAAGAAGTACTTTTTTTCCGCGAATAATTTACGCTATGTACGCGGTCACAAATTTTCCGCGGAAATACTTAATATAAATGTAAGGCATATAGTGACAATCTAGGAAATCCGCGTAATTTTCTACCCGCGTATTAAACAGAAATTGAGATTCCGCGGAATTATGACCCCGTGGAAAAAAGTACGTCTACAGTATTTAAGATGAACAAAAGACTGTGTTTGATCCAACAATTCATTTGGGTAAAAAATATTAAAGGAAATCTTTGAAAAAATTGTGTTAGACATAATTACAGTGCAAATAGGTCATATAAATTGCCCCATAGTGCTAAAAAGAGGCGTACAGACCCCCGTTTTTTTATGCTATGCGTGTAGATTCTATGAATATGCTTGACAAAAAATTCTCAATACTTTTAATAGCAGGAGCCAACCTCCTTAATGAGAATATTGCCTTCCCATTTGTATTTTAATTACCCCCTGTTATCATTGTGTTAACAACTTACAGAATTCTTCTATAATTCGATCAATCATTAACATTTAACCCAAGTGAGCCAAGTTATTCTCATTTCTTGACAGCTCGGCGAAATCAATCCTCTTCGTTAGACGTTAAAATTACGAAACTTTTTACCAGCCAATGAAGAATTTTTACTCGTTAATGATGCACGTATAGCTAATGATTAAATCACACTTGATGCACTAAAAATCTACTTATATGTCCGTAAGATGAACTCATCATTACAGGCGCGGATTTAAATTTTTTTTTAGCGTTTGGGGGTTGAAGACAAAAATAGAGTTGTTTCAACGTACATAATTTACATAGTTAAAGGACAACTTTATAGTAATATATGGCGGTGCTATCGATTCGTTTTTGAAAGGGGTAGTTAGGGTGATACATATGGAGATAATGAACAGTATTCAAGATCAAAGTCCATAAAACCATACAAAATAGGAGAAGAGCAAAATAGGAGCAGAACAAACATGGGCCTCCAAAACATCAGAGTTGGGATCATGGAAACAATTATCCTGAGAATTTTTGGCCAAAAAAAAGCTGAAAAAATATCCTAACCCGAACTGTGTGGGGGGGGGGGGGGGGGGGGGGGGCATTTTCAAGTTTTTCAAAACCAATTTTTTTCTTCATACATTACTACACAGCATTTTAATGAACACATTTAAAGCAAAAATACTAACAATAAATAATCAGTACTCTTTAAAGTCTCATCCGAAGGACCATCAACTTTCATTTCAAACTGCCAGCGAAAGAACATTGCAACTTTTTTTTCGTCTTCAGTTATCCGGCACGGTGATTCGGACACAACATCTTCCGATCATTGAGCTATTCATTATAGTTGCATTTTGATTTTAAAAACCCACAAAATTTATCCCCAAAACTGAATTTTCTTTATATCGTTACATTTTAGATTTATTTCAATGGAGATTTATGGAGAATCTTACTTTTACAATCGACGACTGACTTCAACAATTTTAACAGAGGCAAACTCCAATTACTAAAATTTAAAATTCAGCTGTCAAATTTAAGTAAGTCTCTTCATAAAACTCCATTACCCACACAAATACATGTTATGGAAATAAACTATGTCACCGCGTTGCGCAGTGGTTACAATCCTTCTGCTGAATGTGGATAACCGCCCTTTGGATTAGACCGTGTAAAAAGTCCCGTTTTGCAGCACTATGAATCGAAAAAAAGATACCTTAGTGCTTAAAGTTCTTAAGTGTCGAGTACAGGTAACATAAATTTGCAACCCTCAGCCGCAAGTGGCCGCGTATCAAAATGAGTGAATGAGTGAAAACTTCTCACTAAACAAATCAACAGAAATGATTTATAATTACTATATTAATCAAGGCATCTAAATGGTAATGATAAAATTTTTGTTATAACACGTCATAATCGTTTGATTAGATAAAAGATTTAGTTCATTTTGTATGGGATAATTTTGCCGGTCAGAATGAGTTACGTCAAAAAAATACTGCTCGTTTGACTTTACTTTTAAAATGTGCTCAATTTGAAATGATGGAAATAAAAATTATAAGGAATGCTACCAAAGTTTTACCATTATATAAGCTGTATAGTTTCCGTTTCGTGGTTTATAAAGCGTAAGATGTTGTACAGTATAACTTGGATAGCTATTAAATTCATTCCTTGATCAGAGTTTATAAAATATATAATAAAAAATTACAGTGTACAGGTTATTACTATGATATACCAGTTATCAAAGTGACACCTATAGTAAATTAAAGTTTTCAGAATGTTAGATTATGCTCTAATTATAAACAATTTCTAAAACGCTGTAAGTTATTGACAAACAAGTTGATGAAACAAGAATATCAGCAGTCTCGTTTCGTAATCATTTCGTAAGTTCTATAGTCGATACAATGACCTTGTCAGCAGATACAATTTATCATTGAGTCAAATGCTGACTGACGTTTATCATACTAATTTACAGTCCATTATTTATACAGGGAGTCGTGGCATAGTATTTTGTAGGATGCCAATGCACACAACTGTTGGGCAAAGCCAAACAAATTCAACAAAATTCATCAACACAAACAAGATATGTTTAAAAATGACCACCCCGGGTAAACTGCGGGTGGTTACTTACGGAGTATTTAAGGTTACTTAATTATTAAGGTGTAAGAAGTCAAATGCATTCAAGTACAAAACAAAATAGATCAACATATAAGCAAATATTTTACATATAAAAATGGCACCTGATTCCACCTCTGATGTTTTGGAGGTCCATGTTTCCTCTGCTCCTTTTTTGTATTGTTTAATGGAATTTTTATCTTGAATACTCTCCATATCTTCATATGTTTCATATACAATGTGTCTCAATAATTCCCGAACATCCCTCGTATATTTGAGCTTAAATAGTGGTCGTTGTCTCCATATTTCATAACGAAAATATTTCAAACGCGTGATTCATGTTATTATATAATTTCTAGATAGATAATAAAGGAATTAGAAAGATTACATAAAAGGTATTCTATATGATTCCACCAGGCAAAGTTTGTAATAACACTGTCCTTCGCCATTCTTATTACTTCGTTTAAATTCTACTTTAGGAAATTGAGCTTCCTTTTGTAGAACACAATTCTTCAAAATGACATTTCAATTCTCAATGCTTGTAGTATTCCAGTTTACTAAGGTGAGTTCCATCTATCTTATTCATTCTTAACCTTCATGAAAAGTTTTACTAGCAAAATACATTTACTGGTCCAGTCGTTTCTACAAATTCTTTTATTCTTATTTTTTATTTTTATTTTTTCAGAATACACATGTAACATACTAAATAGAAAAAAAACTATGTAAAAATTTCAAAAAGCTTAATATTTTCGAGTGCTTCTAATAGTATAGTCATGATATCTTTTCCAGATACAGTTAACTTATTGACAAACAAGTTGATGAAACAAGTCTATCAGTAGTTTCGTTTAAAGGCATAATTTCACCAGTTAAATTGTCGATACAATAACCTTGTGAGCAAATGCAATCTATCATCAAGTCAAGTGCTGACTCAGCCTGGCTGACGTTTTTCATACTAAATGTTAAGCCATTATTGACACATTGAATTGTTCTAGAGATTTATATCTGTTGTTTTCTAACCATGATATGGAGTACACAGCGTGTGTGAGCGGTCGGCAGGGGATGCTCACTCCTTAATGACACCTGGTCCCACTTTTGATGTTTCGGAGGTTCGCGTTTGATCACTCCGGATTTGTATTGTTTCCTGAACTTTTAAATTTGAATACTCTTTTTTTTCTTCATACATTTTATTAGAAAATACTTTTTCAATTTATATTTCTACTTTTTAATCTTTTTACTCCGTGACTCTTGAGCAAAATATCTAACCACTGCGCCACTCGAGTGACACGAAGTTTTTTAGGTAATAGATATACATTTTTTGCTACTCTGTCAATGAATTTAGTTTCAAATGCAACCATTATGCGCTAAAATTAATCTTAAATTCATTCTAGTAACGTAATCGAAACTGATATTAGTTCTAAAATTAAAGCAATTGATAAGAATTACATGTACGCCATAGAGAAAAACAATAAATTTATAGTCGGGCAAATCAGATATAATATACGTTCTACAAATGTAATTCTAACTGATGTAAATTTTAGATTAAAGAAATTAATCAGAATCACATTATAGAAAAATAAATTAAATTCATATCTGGGCAATGCATGGAACTTTTCTTGTCACTTTTTAGAGGTTATAAATTAGATCCCCACTCCCCAGCTACCAGCTTCGTCTTCTAGGTTCCTCGTAGGGGTTGTAATGAGTGAAAATTATTCGAAGTGGTGTAATAATATCAAATTGCTAGTTTCTTTTGCATGTTTGCTTATTTTTTATAAAGTATGTTGTTTTTCAAAGATTTGTCCTAATCAAATATCTTCATGGTCCTCTTTACGTATTTTTTTTTATTATTTATCTTGATAGTTGCACATATAGGATGGTTTGCATTTAAACTGAAGCGACTCAAAATACAAAAAAAAGAACTGTATAGCTAGGAGTAAAATATAGTTAGAATAAAGGTTTTTCCTTTTTATCGTTTTGTTCATGTTTAACACTTCTGTAGATGAGACCTTTATGTTGGGATGTACACCAGACAGTGTTATTCACATTGCAGTGATTCATCTTCAGGTGCCAGACATTTGCAATTAAAGGTCTGAGTTGACTGTACATGTACGTTGTCGCATGGTTTGAATGATCGAGGAAATGTCATTGGACACGCTTTCTCAATTTATAGTGCCAAATCGACTTTGGGAAAAGTAAAAAAAAATTGTGAACTGAAACTAACACTTTTATATGTCATATGAAACATGAAAGTGTATAGTTATTAAAAATCACAATTTGATTTACATACTTCATGCTGGGTTTTGTTGACCTTTTTCGAAATGAATGCGGTTGGAGGGCTAATTTTACACTAAGATATTTACGTGATGTTGAAAAGCCATATTTGGAAACGAATGAATTTTTTTGAAAAATACAAAATTAAGATACTACACATCAAATTTTGTTAACTATAAACATTTTTAAACCGTTTAAGCACATTTGTAAAAGGGTGTGGAATCTTTGATTCAATTATTAGTAAAAACAAAACAGGAATAATTTTCAATAAAATTATTTTTTTTCTTTTTATTTTAAAAAGTTTTTATCAAATCTGACGATAAGCTAAATAATGGCAATATTCCCTAAAAATTTCTTGCAAAGCAACAAAAATGGAAATGGATTCAATTTCGACCAGTTTCTTGATACCTAACACCCACAGCCGTCTTTTTTTTAACCCGATGTGGTAGACCCCCCCCCCCCACCTTACATGCAGCGCAGCGCCTATTCTCTGGAATTATATTTCCTACGAAAAATGATATTTTCTTCTTCAAAATGTTTAGCTTGGTATACAATGTAGGTGTATATAACGATTTTTTTAAATTGACGATACACTATCAGTTCAAACAAACAGCAAAATACAACCTTTTAGAAAGTTTTGTATGGCAAGTCAAACGTTGCAATATTCAATCTTTTCCATTTGTATTGTAAAATTTTCCATTTGTATTGGAAAATATAGAATACAAATGAAAAATTATACAATACAAATGGAAAATTATACAATACAAATGGAAAATTATAGAATACAAATAAAAATTATACAATACAAATGGAAAATTATACAAAACAAATAAAAAATTATACAATACAAATGGAAAATTATACAATACAAATAAAAATTATACAATACAAATGGAAAATTTTACAATACAAATGGAAAAGATCGAATATTGCAACGTTTGACTTGCCATACTTTTGTTTCAGATTTACGTTCCGAATGATAACGTGCATTACACTTAAAACAAAGCAATATTAACCAATTGCTCAAAATGGAAACATTCGATCATTAAACCATAATTCTACTTGTGAATAATATTATGTCAATTCAATTTTCAAATCACAAGGATGCCCAAGATATTGTGTAAAAAATGTTCACCTTTGCATGTGCACTTCCATTTGCATTTCTGCACTCTTGTTACAGAAAAAAATGCCATTTTAATAAACAGTGTATTTCTTCATATTTTTAGTTTTTAAATCATTAAGACTCACTCGCAAATCTGTTCAAACAGCTTTAGAATTTAATTTTAATTAACTTTAAAACATGGTAACGTAAATATTGGTAATGTAAATATCGGTAACGTAAATATCTTTCTGAGATTTATCGTAACTTTTAATGCTGTTGTTTAATTATTTCACTGTTAATTAAAGGCATATTCTAGTGCTTGAGTGTAAGGCAATTTGACCCATAGGAAACAGTGTAGTTCTCTTACTTAATTTGTGAATAAATACTAACACGTAAACATCGATGAATTATTTAACCATTTTGAAAAGGGGGCTGTTATTTTTTATAAAGTGTGTTTTTACCATTCCATGCAATAGAGAGGTTTTCATGATGTTAAAAAGTTACAACTTAATCCTATTGAGTCAGTTCAGTAATCCTTTTTTTGAATTTCCAAATAGAAAAGTAATAATTTTGCGGTGACATCAAAATTTGATAAATATATTAAAATTTTTAAAAACTTGTGACACGCATATGTGTGAAGGGTGTGATATTCAGAAAATATAACTCAAATGTAGGACAATCTTACTAAGAAAAAGATGTAAGTGATTTAACACTTCTTTTGGGTTTAAAATGAAAACTACACTATGATCGGCAACAGTAACGTAAATATCGATTTCTGCTATAAATTGCGATTTTCGCCTAAGACAGTCATTCAAGTTACAACAAACAATTGTTGTATTTTAATCAACAACCAACAATGGTTCATATGACTGGCAGAAAATAAAATTTATTAGAAATATTATATTACTTAAAACACGGTACATTATTTAAAGCGAACTGAGACTATACTTTGAGAATCACTGTGGAATTACAATATTTCTTTTTAGCTCACCTGAGCTCAAGTGAGCTTTTCTGATCACATTTTATCCGTCCGTCCGTCTGTCTGTAAACTTTTCACATTTTAGTCTTCTTCTCAAGAACCAATGGGCCAATTTTAACTAAAATTGGTACACAACATCCTTGTGTGACGAGAAGTTTAAATTGTTAAAATGAAGGGTCAAGTTCCCTTACAAGGGGAGATATTCAAGAAAAGACAAAAATAGGTTGGGGTCATTCAAAAATCTTCTTCTCAAGAACCACTGGGCCAGGAAAGCTGAAACTTTTGTGGAAGCATCCGTGGGTAGTGTAGATATTAAATTGTTAAAATTATGACCCCCGGGGGTAGGGTGGGGCCACAATAGGGAATCCAAGTTTTACATAGAAATATATACATGTAGAACAAATCTTTAAAAATCTTCTTCTCAAGAACCACTGGGCCAGGAATGCTGATATTATATGCAAGCATCCTTGGATAGTGTAGATATTAAATTGTTAAAATCATGACCCCCGGGGGTAGGGCGTGGCCACAATAGGGAATCCAAGTTTTACATAGAAATATATAGAAAAAATCTTTAAAAATCTTCTTCTCAAAAACCACTGGGCCAGGAAAGCTGAAACTTATGTGGAAGCATCCTGTATGGGGTAGTGTAGATTCTAAAGTATCAAAATAATGATAGGGAAGGGGGTAGGGGGCACGATAGGTATAGCTAGAGGGGAAATCTGGTAAAGAACTGCATCATCGAAGTTACTCAGTTGAGCGATGTGGCCCATGGGCCTCTTGTTTTGCTGATGCCATCTTTCTTTTTGTTTTGAAAGGTAGCTCGCATGGCCTAGTGGTTACAAAGTCTGGTCTGTCGCGAATTAAGAAGTTATTCCTTACATCACTGGTTCGAATCCACAACGGCATGTTGTGAACAGTCCTTTGGATGATACCGTATAAACCGAAGTCCCGTTTCGTAGTCGGTGCTGGCATGAAAACGATCATCTAATTTGCAGCCCTCCACCGACAATTGGTGGCGTCATAGAAAAGTGAAAAAATTCTCAAGGGGTAAATTAAACAATAAAATAAACAAGCACACAGTTTTAATCTTACCATTCTTTTACAATTTTGTAAAGGACGAAAGCAACGGAATGGTTTTTATTATTTCCTTGTCTGAATAATAATTGAAAATTATTCTAAACGAAATTTGACTTTGAAACACCAATGTCCCCTATGGCATCTCAATGCCAAAATTTGTTTTCAAATTTAAAATTCAGTCTCCAAGGCAAAAGTTTAAAATAATTATATTAATGTAGGACACAATAGATAGGCCAAATTTTTCCTCAAATTAATTTTTTTTCTGAAACTTTGATATTTTGTTCTAAGTTGTACAAAATCTCCTACTGCATATATGAAAAAAATTAAACCAAACATGTGTTAAAATGAAGAAAATTGAACCAGTGGTTTTAGATATTTTGAAGATTTTAAAAATTGAATTCAGTAGATGACGTCATAATATTTGACCTCTTGATATGACCTTGATCTTTATAATACATGCAGAATGGCGACTTATATGTGTCCAAATTGCAACCCTCTACTATTTATAGAACAAAAGTTACACTTTGTTTAATAACAGGCTGTTTTATGCTTATGTTTATTGCATATAGATAGCTCAAACACATTCTAAAATGTAAACTCCCAAGTCACCAATATATAGGATTATCTGATGTTTTCACAAAATATGACGAAACATGCCACAACTTAAATTTCCCTTACAGCGATCAGTCATTCTTGTCAGTATAGTAATATCATTCTTTTTTTTACTCATACCTAAAAATCTACATACTAGATCCCGCTTTTGATTTTCTATTCTGAATATATATTACCTTTGATCAATCTGCTTAAATTCAACAAAAGGTTAAGGCTTTAAAAATAATTTCTTGCTCGTTGGATTTTTAAAGCCAGAAAAAATATTTATATCCACAAATCAATTTTTTCCTTTTATAAATTCGCAGTTCGTTTTTACCCTTTGTATAAAGTATCAAAGAATTAAAAAAAAATACAGAGTGAAAATGCCATGTATTGAAACTAACAAGTAATTAAAACTACATTTACATATGATTAAGACTTAAGGGGACAGACTGGGGTTCTATTATGTAAAAACTACAATAGGGAAACTCTTTATTTTATACCATATATAACTTACATTACATGAAGATTGAGAAAATTCTAACGTCTAGTGGCCAGTTTCACAAAGCTGTCTTATGACTTAGATCTGTCTTAAGACCGAAAATTATCTTAAGATTGCAGCATAGCTGCTGTTTCACAAAACTGTCATATCTTATGATAATCCTAAGATCTATCAACATCTTAAGAACAACTAGATATATACATGTCTTAAGTCTAAAGTGAAACTGGTGACAGTACAAATTTTGGCTAAAAACCTAAGGATATTTAAAGATAAACGGCTTTTAGTGATAGAACAATCCTTTGTACTATATTAGGCCATACGGAACGATCACCCCTCCCCCTCCGCAAAAAATAATTTGCACATAAATAAACGATAGAAAACCTAGAATGTACCTACTTTACGTTTTTCCACTTAATTCATTTCAATGCATTTTTTTCTTTGCTCGTGTCCCCCCCCAACTGAAATTGCACCCCCCCCCAAAAAAAAAAAATGTTTCTTAAGGCCATTTATGTACATTTTGGTAAAATCCATATATAATATATAACTTTATTCAAAATTGTTTAATTTGAATTCCATACCCCGCAAGATTATCACAATAACTATGACCAAGCATTGCTAATTTAAGCAAGTTTTAAAATGACTAAAGTAATGCCAGATCCTGTGTTCGAGATTCCATTCATGTAGTTTATTTATTGATAGGGCACATTAATATCTTTTTAATAAACAGAAATACGAAATTATATGCATTTTTAGGGATTAGATAAGTCCATGAAAGTAAAAACAAAGTACTCATATGTAGCTACACTTCATTGTTTAGACGTTTTACTTTATTTTGTTACATTATGGTGATTTTTTTTCAAGGAAATTATAAAGTAAACATTTAATTCAGTCGTATACAAAATAAGATAAAATCAAATAATTTTATTCTTGGGGTATCCCTCATATAATCTACCGGAATGTGTAATGTGTATGAAAATCATGCTGTAACATTTGATGCTGTATGTACATGCTTTCTTCCTGATTGAAATTTTTTTTCGTTTCTTTTCTTCATCTGTTAGCATTGCTATTTTGTTGCAGTAGTTGAAGCGTTTTAAATACACCTACATCAATTTCATGAACGAACTTTGAACACGATTTGTGTTTCAAAAGGATTCATTGCTATAATCATTCATTCATTGCAAAGGTTCGGATACTCTAGTAGCTTTGATTAAAAAGGCATCTCTTAAATTTCGTCAGTAACTACTATTTTCTGAGCAAGAAGACATTTAAACAAATTATATTCAAGTATTTTTTTATGTTGACGAAATTACTTCAAATTTAATTTTTTCCCCCACCCCCCGACACACACAAACACAATCTGATTACATTAAAGTTGATGCAATAAAATGTTTATGTTTTTTTCCTAGGGTATATCTGCAAAATTAAGGAAAGGCAACTAAACTTCGTGCATACATATTCTTTACGAAAAAAAACTCGTCTCACGATTTTTCTTAATTATAAGATTTCTTATACTTAAGATAGTTTTGTGAAACAGCAGTGACAAATCTTATGACTGTCATAAGTCAGATCTTAAGATGATCGTAAGATCTATCTTAGGACAAATCTTACGATAGTTTTGTGAAACCCAGCCCAGAGGTACTTTTAAGGGACCATCTCAAAATATAGGTACATTAAAGCAAATTGTGAAAATACTACGAGAGAATTTTTGTTCATACTATGTGATGAGTAATACTATGTTGTACATTATATGTAACAAACACAAAATTCTACCGTCTTTTTTCCGAAGGGGGCATCTCAAAATGCCAAAATACAACATATTTTCCTGTCTTTATAGAGTATTACAAAAAAGCACGGATACAATGGATTTATGTAAACAGAAAAAAGTGACGGAGAGATTCTCAAATTTCTTTATTTTAAATTTCAAGAGCATATACTTTAAACTTTTTCTTTTATAACATCTTATTACACCTTCATTTAGAGCTTCACGTCATCATAACGTCAAAAAAAAACACTATAACGAAGTCAGTCTACCTGTCAGTTGAAAAATCGTTTTAAAAATCAATTGTATGAAATTGTAGATAAACATTTCAACCTTGTATTTCCTAACTTTCTTATTTTTTGTTTTAAATTAAGTGAAAAAAAATTGCTTGAAGATAGTAAATACACTTCATTTTACTATGATGCGCAAAATATTGCGCAATGGAAACCCCAGTCGGCCACCTTAAATAACAATGAATTGGCGGGGCTCAAAATAAACTATAAAGTGAATGAGAAAATGACTAGTTAACAAATCACATAAGGTTTATTAAATGATATCTGGTGAGTACAGAAAGGTTAAATAATTGATCATGCAAAGCGTTGAAGATATGATTTATGATTAAAAAAAAATATCAGTGTAAAAAGATCATATTCAATGAACCATAGCAATAAAGAAAGCAGACTGACTCACATTTTTGTTTTGATATTTGATCAAGCTATGTGTGTTTAGATACTTACAAAATACTTGAAAAAAAATCTTAAGACATCAACCTCTTTAAGCAGGCATTTCGAAATAAATGTAGTATTAACCATATGTCTTAACATATTCGTTTCATTTTATTATTTTTTCACAACAAAACATTCCCGAAAAGTACATTAAATACTCAGTAAATTTTAAATATACTTAAAGATTACTTCATGGGAATTAAAGCACTAGATATAAAAAAAAGAGTAAATTACAATCACGTAATTAACAGAAAAAAATTAATGCTATTTTATATACCTTTCCAATAGATTTTCGATAAATCCATCACTTCTGCATTTCTTTGAATTCAAAAGGAAATATTAGACAAGAACGCTTAAAAAGGGGCCTGGACACAGTTTTAGCCAAAAAATTTCATACCATTTTTTATGCTTACAAACACTCAACTAAGGTATTTCTAATGATCAGCAAATTTTTGAATTTCAGTTGTTGAGTTACAAGACAGATTTAGAGCTCCAAACCTTTGTTATGTAAACAAGGCCTGAGCCATGTATTTGTTTACATAGGTTAAACATGCTGCTATGTGTTCGTCAAAGCAGATTTTTTTCAATAAAGAAGTTAATTCTAAGTACAATTAGACATTTTCTAATAATTTGCTGAATCTCCTTTTGCTGTAAACATGATATTTTCTAAATGTAAACAAAAACAAGGCACGAGCTTTGTTTATATTATGAAGAATTCTCAGTCCTGTATCTCCTTTGTAAATCAACAAATGATGTTCAAATTATTGCTGATCATTAGAATTCCCTTAGTTAGGAATTGTAAAAATTAAAATTGGTAAAAAAAAATTCAGTTGAAACTGTGTCCATGCCTCTTTAACCCCAACATCATGTATAATTATACTTTGTACCAATAATTCATTTCATTTAGCAACGTAATTTTGTTTTTTTTTAATATTATCATTATATGAAAATTTGTGGTGTTGCAATTGGCTATTAAAATAAGGAAAGCAACTCATTATGTACATCTCTCTGTAAATTAAGTGCAAGAGTTGTATACCTTTCTGCGTGTTTTAGATAAAGTTTTGCACGAATAGAATACTGTCAATCGCTTGATAAAATATTAAAAGAAAGAGGTGAAATGAGGCGGGTGTGATCGGTCAGCAGGGGATGCCCACTCCTCCATGGCACCTGATCCCAACTCTGATGTTTCGGAGGTCTGTGTTTGCTTTGCTTCTATTTTGTATTGTTCTACGAACTTTGATATTGAATACTGTTCGTTATCTCCATATCCTTCATATAGAGTTTACTGACAGTAGGGAATTTAATTTCAAATGTCGATTCAAACAATACAAAACTGGAGGAGAGCAAGCACGGACCTCTTAAACATCAGAGTGGGATCAAGTCCAATGGAGGAATGAGCATCCCCTGCCGAACGGTCACACCAGCTGAGTGCTCCTTGTCATGATCGGGAAATAACGGAACAGCAATTAAAATCTTTAAAAAAAAACTAGACATATACTATGTTTTATTCGAAAGGTTGTTCAAATTATGCAAAACTAAAAATTAAAAGAAGAAAGTATTTGGCAAAGCACGAACTCGATTTATGAAAAAATTTCCAAGATTCGCCAAATTTTAAGATTATTTTTAATGTCTTTGGTGTAATATTATTGAGTTTTATTGAGTTTTATAGAGAGAATTACTTTTACAATCGACGACTGACTTGTAGATTTTAAACAGAGACCAACTCCAATTACTAAAATGTAAAAGTCAGCTGTCGAATGTAAAGGTAAGTCTATGGGCGGCGGAAAGGCAATGTCCGTTTTTGCACGCCATCTACCGTCAATTCGGTGAATGACTGTTAGGTTTGCATCGATGATCGTTGGTTTTGCATCGAATTCTGTTGATTTTGCAAACGAGTCTGTTGATTATGTATTTTAGTATGTTTTTAAAATTAGTTGTTAGTTTTGAATTGGTCTTTTTTTTTTTACCCTTTTCGCCGCCCATATTAATCTCTACATAAAACTCCAACAATAATAGCAATATACCGTGAATTTTTGCATTAAAATTTAATATTTTTAAAGTGGTAAATAAGTTATGCAGAGTAATATAATGTGTTTTCTTTTCATTTTCAAGTTAATTGTATTGTAATATGAATCATCAAATCATCAAACCTGGTTATACAGAGCGCAGAACAAAATATCGTGCAAGATATTTTTCGTCCTTAATTCTTTTAAAACCGTGTATTGCATGTTATAAGGTGAACTTTCAACGTTGAAATTCTTTTAAAGTTAACATTATTAATTGTATACTTTAAATAAAACATGTGTTTTTCCATATGATCTACATTTTGTTTCATATGCATGCTAATTTGACCGGAATGTATTGATAAGTAAAACCAAACCTTTTACTTCTTCGCAAGAGTAGACCATTTATGCAAACAGATGTGATTTTCTATTTAGATCAATTAACGAAAGACAAATTTTCATTTATTTAATTTTTTATAATTCAAAATGTCATAATATTTAAATTCAAAAATATAAAAGTTGTTGATTAAAAAAAATTGAATAATACAATAAAGATGAGAGAAAAAAGTTTTAAAAAATGAGTTGCAATCCCCACAATGTAAACTTCTTAGTTCATTTGAAATTATCATATGACTGTTTTTAACATGATAGCGCGTAAGTGTTAATGTAGTGTTTAAAAAAAAAACTTATCAACCGTGACGTCAATCAAGAGGTAGATAATAACTGCGACGTGTATTTTAAAATATTGTCCTGCACTGATTTGTATAAAATCACAATTATTGACTAATTGGACTTTCATGATTTTATTCTTTAATTAAAAAATTAAAAAAATCGAACGAGAAGTTCAACAAGGCTCAACATATCAGCCATTGCAACTTCTTCACTTCAGGATTGTATTACATGTCATGGATTTTTTTCTAGTAATTTTTAAGGAAAATATATCATTCTTATCTGAATTCTTGCTCTATCACTGAGGAAAAAAGATTATACATTAAATACATTTTAATCTTTATCTATTACTTATTCGCTGTATATCTAAATTCAGTATCTACTAGTATTTCACCTATTTGAGAAGCAAAACAACAACAACATCATTTATTTGTAATTTCTTAAGGTTTGTCTATATGTAACTTTAAAAGACAGGAATCGATATTATTGTATGTATTATTGTATTGATTAATGTTTGAATTGGACACTCTTTAAAATGTCCAATTACTTCTAATTGGTCGATGCAATGACCTTGTCAGCAATTACAATTTGCGCATTCTTCCATGACCTGATCCAACCTTTGATGTTTTGGAGGTCCATGATTGCTATGCTCCTATTTTGTATTGTTTAATGAACATTTGAGCTTGAATACTACTCGTTATCTCCATGTATTTCATCCCAACTGGATAATTTCTTTTCATATAAAGTAGAAAAAGGCATAAAAAATCTGAATACAAAATTTTTTTTTTGATTTTTTAAAAAATTGTTTGTGGACACTCAATTAAATGTTTTACGATATTTTTTAAAAAAATCTACTTTTCCGGATAAAGCTTTAAATGTTGTTCAATTAATTCAGTATGCATGTCAAGGTTAAAATCTTCCACGCTGATTTCTTTTTTCCCAGTAAATTTTTACATTAACCTTATCTTTCATGTCACAATATCGAGGAAAAAACTGGATAATTATCGACATTCTCTAAAATATTGCAGCATTGCATACCCCTAAAGGATCGACAGTATTAAACTGTTGGTTTGCCATTTCTAACATAATTTTCCAAATGGAATATGGAACACCGATCTAGGATGACATGAATCGATAACTATCGGCATACAACGCGTCCCTTATTCCACGAGAAAATGATTGCACTCTAGAATGCTTTGCTCAGGGGGAAACTATTTTATGGAGAGATATTGGAAGTGCGCCGTCGTCTAATTGAATTCGTTTAGCCTTGTTGTTTCATGTGACGAATAAAAATATCTTGATTGATATTACAAGGGATGGCGAGAAGTTTTTGAGGATAATTTCAAATGTTTATAGATAAAACGGACGTTTCTCTTGGAATATATTTAGAAATAATATCATGGTTGGTCTGTAATAGGTACCAGGAGTGGTTAATTTTGACTATTCAAAAATACTAATCTTCAATTATTTTTTTTATTTAATGTATGCCAAAAAGACTTTTAATGCATATCTTACTCCATGTTATTGTTACCCATAGCGAACAATGTTTCCCTTTTCATTTTTTTTACCAACATTCTTTCTTTGAATACACTGTTTATAGGAACATGACAGAGTTGCTCGTTTCAAAATCAATATGTCATTTTCTCAAGAAATAGGACTGATATTAAACCCATGTCCAGACGCTAATTGTTATGAGAAGATAATTATGCGTGATAGACCATAAAGGAAGTAGTTAAATTAGAATATTACGTGTCTGTTGTGAATAAGAGGATAAGATTTAATTAGTTGTTAATAAAGAGATATTTAACTAGGACTTTTTAGTAATAGCTATATGTATAATAATTAGTTAAACGTCCCAATTTTCAAATATTTTGTTACAATATAATACTACGTCACAATACAAAAACAAACTCAAAAATATATATTACTATCACTTCATGGAGTCATCGATTAATGCTAATTACTTTTCTATTTTTTCGAGATATGATATTTCTTTTCTAGTTCTTGCAAATTTAATTTGACGCTTCAGTTAACATGTAGTATATATAAAGAGATATCCGTAATAAGGAAATGACACATGCAAAGAATACTGGAAAATTTAAATCATTATTTATCCCATTATTTTCATGACTGAGAATGTGTGAACCAGAGTTTAAAATGCATGGTAAGAAGTATAGCTAATGACATAAAACTCTGAATTTTTTTTTAGTTGGGCAAATAATTCATAGTCAGAAAAAAAGTCCTGTTGAGAAGTTCAAACTGGGATATCTAACTTCGTTTTGAAACGTTATTTCACGTTTACCGTTTCTTTAAAAGATTCAAATTATCAACATTCATTAATAAAACTTGCTTTTGCAAAATTTAATTTTAATTTAAGGATTATAGGTTGGGATATTTTATTTCAAACCAAAAAATAACAAATTCGCGACCATTTGAACATTTTTTGTTTTGCCTTGTCTGTTCGTGACTCCTAAGTTAAGCTTTTTATAATAATAATATAATAATAATATAGACGCAAAATGCCCCCTCGATATGAAATGATCTTGAAACCATGTCAATTATTGAGATTCAGACATTGCAATGGCCCATATCTTTTTTATTATATATTATTTTTATGCCGTCATTTTTTCAATACAACATAAGACTGAAGATTTAATAACCATGAAACATTATCAAGAACTTTACCGATACGGTCAACCTATTCAGTTTCTATGGGTGCAAAACATAATTTTCTGACAGCTTGTTTATTCATCTTCCAAACGGTTTGCAAAGCGGTTACCCTCCCGGATGCAAATCAGGCTCAAACAACTTCTCAATGTGTTACAATGTTATTGTTATTGACCTAATAATCATTGTCGTTCTTTTCCTGATTGGATAAAATATTTATTTTATATTGCAAAACATAAGTTGCCTCGTCATAATGAGTTACGTCAAAAACGTCTTACTTCGATTGACCTTAATTTTTAAATATTCTCAATTTGAAGCTATTATTGAAGGAAAAAATAATCTCATTGTCTACACTGAAATTAAATTATAAGGAATAAAACTTTTTTTAACCTATGTTATACGATATAACATTACTGGGGTCAGTTAAGGTACGCTTTTTTATAAACCGCTTCGTGGTTTATAAAGCATAAACTGCCTCAAGTTATGGGATAAAATAAGCTTCATTCCTGAAATGCACTTCTACATGTTTAACCATTGCATACAATTTTAAATACTAGATGAACTTCTGAATAAGGTATATATAGATATTTCATTGTTGTATCTAATTCATAGACAATATAATAACAATTACATATTATCCCGTTTAAATCAGATTGATTAAATCTGATGAGTTTCGACCGAGGTAAAAAAAAGTATATAATAAGATTAAGCTATAATTGTTCTTGAATCTAGGTGATATGAAAAAAAGGTTGGAATTGAAAGTGAAGTCAACTTTGAACAACAATATATCTTTATGTTAGAAGAAGTGTTTTCTTACTACGATTAGAAAATTAAAAAAAAAAAAAAAAAAGCTTACAGTAAATTAGCAAACGATGTGGCATCTTTAAAATCCCCCTGAATGTACTTCTTTATGAACTATCAACCGAAAAGGTCACCGGACACTTCTTTACGATAAAAATTAAGAAATAATTTTTGCAAATGTTCGAGGGTGAACAGTAATTCATAAAAGATTGAAAGTGATTATGAGTAATGTGTATTTCAATTTGAAATTGTTTGGAAGGTATAACCTGACATTTTTCACCAATGCATAGTTTTCATGAAGTACAACTGCAATCAATCGCATATGTATGATTAAATTTCTCAGGTATCCCCTGTATTGTCTTTAAAATACTTTTCTGAAATGAAATCAATATTATCATATAGTACGAGGTTTTGAACCCGGAAACGCCTTGTATCCAAAACAAATCGAACTACTGTATCTTCTAAGCTCCCAGAAATACATGATACGTGTAACAATTTACGATACTTTAACAAAATGTTTCTTAATATATGAAAGGAAATACACGCAAAGGTTTTTTTTTAATTCTTTATTAAAACGAAACGTTTGAAAAGAATGAAATTTTTTATCGATCTTTTGATAAACTGTGACGTCATTCCAAGCCTTCTCTGGCTTATTATTTTCAATCACATTGCCAGGATTATGAAAATAGGCATATTGACCTGAATACCAGGTGGAGATATGTTTTCGTGCTTCATGCAGATGAATAAAAAGAAATATAGACAGATATGTGCTTCCGAAATATATTTTATTGTCGAAAAACTATTCATTTACATTCACTTATTCAATATCTCTCTCTCTCTCTCTCTCTCTCTCTCTCTCTCTCTCTCTCTCTCTCTCTCTCTCTCTCTCTCTCTCTCTCCTGATAGAGGGTTAAATGTCTAGCCTTTAATTAAAAAAGGCAATATTTCAAATGAAACACGGGTTTGAATTTATTAAGGATTTCTTATCGCACGTAATGTTATATTTTTATATGTGATAAATACATATAACTTGATTTGAGAAGATATGAAATGTTTTATAGTCGTCTTAAATCTTGATAGATACTCTTTTTTGAAATCTATTCAACAACGTATTCAAAGATCTCCGAAGTAGTGCGCAAATAGGGAATGTTTTATAGCCTTATTTTTTTCATAATGCCTTTAGAGAAAAGCCACCCGTTGTGTGGTTTAAAATAAATCCCATTCGGTCATTCACCCTAAACCACATTCCTGTACTTCACGTGATTTATAATATTAATGATAAGTTGTATTTTTCAGGCTAGGAGTCAATTGATTGTGTGATGTTTATATAGAGATTAGCACGGCAAGGAGATTCCTTCACCGATGGTCAACTGTAGAAAGCAGAAATTAATCGTATCTTTCATTGTATCTCAGTGTTTCTGACTGATTTCAAACATATGTGGCTTGCAGTCAAGATGCTGTATTGAAGCATTTTCCTGGTTACTTTTTTGTATAAATCGAACATTTGTAAGTTAAGTACGTTACTTTAATGTTGTTTCTTCAAGTGCAACCAAATCAATTTTTTTTTATATACAGTGTAGATAAATACAACCAGAAAAAAAACTTTGTCCATCAAGAAATTACATGTATTTGCCCTTCAACTGTGAAAGCGTTGGTGTTATTTGCTCGCTCAGTAACTTGCAATTTACGTATAATCAATGGAAATTCTTAATAATCTTTTGGAAAAGAATTTGAAAAAGATTTTTTTTTCTTTTTACAGAACATTTGAAGCCGAAGATAATGGATTCTGTTGTAGTTTCAAGGACATCTGCATCATGTTACAAGCCCTAGAAGATAAACATCTGTTTAATATAAATAAACGAAGTGTACAACGCACCATTAATTTACACTGCAACGATGCAAGACAATTATCAACCAAAAACTGAAATTGATTGTACATATATGAGTTAGAAGGAAATAAAGATATCTTTATGCATATTTCCTGGACTCTTTGTTTTTTTGTGTGGTTGCTTAGTGTATTCTTTATTATTAAATCCATTATAAGAAAAATCACATAAGAACAGAAAGCATTTGTTTCATAAACTACGAAGGAAATGTTTTCTCTATTCCTAGAAATGCAAGATAATTATCAACTGGAATGGATTTTATGTATATAAGGGTTAGAAGGTACATGTAATAAGGATATCTTTTGCAAATTTTCTGGATTCTTTTGTGTGTGTGAGTGTGTGTGTGTGTGTGTGTGTGTGAGAGAGGGTGTGTGTGTGTGTGTGTGTGTGTGAGGGTGTGTGTGTGTGTGTTTGTGGTTGCTAAATGTGTTCTTTATTGTTAAATCCATTATAAGATAAATCACATAAGAACAGATAGCACTTGTTTCATACACTATGAAGGAAATAGTTTCTCTGTTCTCTCTTCCAAGAATTTTTTTCTTTGAAATTATGAATTTGAATATAGCACTGTTGGTGCAGAAATTTGCATTTATGTTTAAATATTGAGGAAAAAGAAGTTTGTATATGTTTCAAGTAATAGCAGATTTATCAATGTCTAATTTTAGTTTATGAAGTGTCCATTCTTGTGAGGTTAAGCTCTTTGTGAATTATGATTTGTATTATTGAAGTTCAAAGTCTTTTTTTTATAGATTATTTTTTTATGTAACGTAATAAAGTATTAGTATTATGCATTTATTTTGTATTTTTAAAATAATTACAATAAATTAATTCGATGATGTTTTAAATAAAAACTAAAATACTTTTAAGAAAACGTGTACTAAACTAGTTTTACACATTCATTCAATGGTTATGTTTCCAAATTGAACAAAAATCTTTCCAGATTAGCAATGTCAGGCAAATATAACCTTAAATGTTATAAATTTTTGACGTCAATAATTGTTTCCTTTCATTTATTTCTATATGTTCGAGTATAATTTTTATATTAATTATTTTATTTTTTCTGCTCATGAAATCTTGTTTTCAAATAAGTAAGGCACTAATATCGTCTAATGAGTGCACTTATATGGTCTAATTAATGCACTAAGAAGGTCTTATCAAAAACACTTTTCGACCTACAATAGTTACATGTCATCATCTTGCTTTTAATTATTTTTAAGGAACATTACCTATATCAATATGATTCTATTTATAATCAACATAAACAAGTTTATTACAACTTTAAAGGTTAACATAAAGCAAGCATAGTTTTGCAAGATAATGACTTTTTTATCAACAGCAAACTTTATTTTTTTTGCACTGTAAAACAGCGGTTGCTAAGAATGATCATAATTATTAAACCCAAGCAAAGCACAGATAAAACAGTTGATGCATAAAATTCTCATCTATCTTCCAATCTGCCATTCAGGAAACGAATGCATATTTTACCTTGAGCAATTTAAATTGTCATGAATAATTTTAGTGACCTTGAAGCAGTGAGCTTTCTGATTACGTAACTGTAAGACACACCGCAGGTAAACACAAAACGGGTTGACATTACACATGAAATACAGGCGCTGATCCAGGAAACTCCTTTCCCAAAGTATATTTCGTGGGCGGGGTGGGAGTAGTCATTGACTCTTATTGCTTCATATCCATGATTTTTCATACCAACTTAACACGGATCCGCGTTTTCTGGGCGGGGTCCAAGGTAACTTTATTTGGTTTAGTATATAAATTTCATACTTCTGCTAATTCCAGGGGGTCCGACTCCCCTCCCCCCCTCCGAACCCCTGGCCCTATAGATCCGCAATTGAAATGTTACAATTTATGTTGATTTTTGCTACTCACTACACGGTATAATAAAAATGGGAATTATATAGAAATTGTATTGAAGATTCTGATGAAGATACGAGATGGACATCTCCAAGCATAACAGACGTACAATCAGAGGCACAGTCATATTTTCACTGTAAATTGCACTTTTCAATTGATACCATGAAAACTTTCATAAGATTTTTTTCTAAAAATATGTAAGGCATTTTTCTTCTTTGTTTATCACTGTTTGTTTTGTTTGTTAGTTGTTTAGCGTCCCTGTCGAAAATTTTTCACTTATATGGAGACGCCATCACTTGCCGATGGAGAGCTGCAAATTTTGACCCATACTCAGCACTTACGGTCATTGAGCAGTAAATGATCTTTTTCGTGCCAACACCTACCACGACACGGGACCTCGACTTATACGATCTCATCTGATGGACCACTCCCCACGTCCTACAGTTGGATTTTCTTTATTATTGGAACTGTTCAAAAAGGCAATACCTAGACATGAGTTTCAATGAATCAATTACTCGTCTTCCGCTAGGTAATGTGCATGGATGTTGAATCAAATAAAGATATAGCGATGATATGTAATATTTGCTTTTTATATATATACAAGCAAAATCATCAAATATAAAACGAGTCCACTTAAGGCCAAGATCTAGTAGATGAAAGATGCCAACAAATTTATCAAATCTGAGAAATAAATTCCCTTAATGATGCTCTGTAATTTAAGCTTGGCCAAATAAGGTGTTTCGGGTCATAATTTATAGTTAAACAAGATGAAGAACCATATTTTAAACTGTCATTTCAATGAAAAAGTAAGAAAACTAGTCATGATTATGGGATTTTTTTTCATATTCGACGAAAAAAATGTATCCAGATTGCCTACAGTCTCCCAGAAAACGGTAATTTGTATGTTCATTGCCACTTAATTCTTTAAAATAATATCAAATTTAAAATAGGTATCGTGATTTTTTTCATATGATTTCAAATTGAAATCCATGAAAATACCCGTAAAGTACAGGGAAAAAGAAAGTTACAATTGATTATGACGTCATGGATCTACATGTAGCATGAAAAAGTCATTTACTAGATCTTAACCTTGAAAAGTTATTTGTTGTACATTAAAGTACTTTATCGGTCTTTTTATCGTGTAAAATATTAATTATTGTATCATTTTATACAGGTCCTTTAAAGTTTTAATTGACTACAAAAATACCTGTTTCTTTCATTTGATAACTGTGACACTTTGTTTTTTTTTTACATATCTTATGAAGTTTACATGTACGACGACGGTAAAACTCATATTTCTCAGCATTATTTGAAAACTTTGATATTAAAATTAATGTATTATTGGTTGATTTTGTTCTTGTTTCAATTAAACTCTTTTTTGTTTTCGTGTTCTTTTCCCTTCCCTGCAAATATTTATTTTTAATGAAAAGAATATGAGGACCCATTACACGATCAAAAATTTTAATAAATTGACCTTTACAAAAACTTTTGCAGAAATTCAATCTCAAAATCTAACATCCATTTTGTCAAGGTTTCACTTTCCTATATATATATTGTTTGAAAATGCTCCATTTTTATCTATTCATAAAAGTTTTATCAGTTTTGTTGAAAACTTCGCTGAACACATATTTCTTGTAAATTTAACAGTTTAATCTTTAGCCCCCTGTTTCATTACTTAGATGAAAATTCGGTTACTTAAATTGATCGCATTAATCTAAACCTTTGATATAGACCTTACGTTACTTTTTTTTCTTTCCTTTTTTGTTTTTTGACAAAGCTTGAGCAACTATATCTCTTTAGATCAAGAGCGGATTTTTAATAAAATTTGTTTTCCCATTATTATTTAAATTCTTCAGCGAGACATGACAGTATAAGTGCAATTTATCTACCATTCGTTGTAGGTTGACATATACAAACATAAGCTTTGCAACAAATGATATATTATCGCCCAGGGTTTGCTGAAGGGACCCATACAAATATAGGACAATTTTCTTTATCTATTGGATGGCGGAAATAAAATATTTGTTTTATATTTGAACTGGTCTTTCATAAAACTCATTCCATTTTTAATTAAGTAGTTCAAGGTTTTTTTTTCTTTTCTTTACAAAGTAAGGTTTGTCACCATTGTGAATGTAACCAACATCGGGCCATATGATAAACAATCAATTTTTATGCATTATATATGTACTGTACACCTTTATATCAAACGCAGGTGTCAAATGTTTCACTTTTATTTTTATACAAAGAGACACACGTATTTCTTCTATACTTAAATTTTACCTGTTGTAAAATCATCATTAAATTTTTTTCCATTGAAGGATACTTTAGGATTTATATTAAAAGGATGCTGGACTTCCTCTCTGATATTTTCTATGTAGTCTGTGTAAGTCTTCAGACAAGTTGTTAGAATTCCCGTAGGCAATAATTGTGATCCATCACCATATAAACAGATCTGCTCTGGTATCATTATAAAGCAACTATAACATCTTTTAAAAAAACTTCTCTCTGAAAAGAAACATTTGGCTGTAGCTTTCAATTATAGACATTTGGGTATATCGACGACATGTTATCAATTGTCAATATTCGTTTTTTATCGTTATTTTTATAATACATGTAGTATTAATTTAAAGTAATATATGATTATGCATGTACATGTAGAAGCAATATTCATAGCTAGCCTTTTCACCGCAATTACTTTATTTCTTTGCATTGTCAGCAATAATTTTAAAAGGAACTAGAAAGTGACAAAATTTACATAAATAACAACTTTGTAATTTATGGTATTTCATACTTGTGAAAATTCATTGCCTTGACATCATAAATAAAATTATATGATATATAAAGCACAAACACCTTCCGTCTGATAATGTCACAAATTATGGCGTTAGGTGATATTATGGCGCGCCAAATTATCTTTCTCAACCGTGTTCAAGGGTATGACACCTGTAAATTCGAATAAACGAAAAGAAACGTGACTAGAACAATGGTTTATCTGCAATAAGGAGTTCAAGGATGGTAAAACTGATTATTTCTCTTGAAAAAAAAGTGATCATGACTGATTGACCAAAGCAAATGACGACACATTGAAATGAAGGAAAGAACTTGACGTCATATACCGCAGGACCGCTGTTCAACTTCTCGAAGGTTTGAATCATAATCGGGTTTGGGAAAACTGTCTAGCAACAGTGAATTTCATGATGAATTGATTACTTTAGTATGTTCAAGATGAATACCTTGGTTACTAAATAAAGACCAAAAGAAGCGTCGAATTGAGATTTCAAGCGAAATTTTAAAATTTCACAGAAAATACAGTCTTTTTGAACAATTTCATAGGTTGATATTACGCCTTGAGCCATTATGTTTGTTCCATTCGACTGCAAGAAAAATGTTATGTACTCATCTAATTATTTAGATAACAATGAATTATTAAAAATCAAAGACCCTGTACTTTATTTAATAATGATATTGGAGTCGAATTCCATTATATGTCGTGCCCAGCTCTAAATGATAGTAGAAAATTGTTAATCCCATCAACATATATAACTCGACCAAGTGCTTTCACGTTTTCAAATTTATTTTCATGTAAAAAAGTATCCGTTATCAATAACTGTAAACTCATCAATACCTTAGTTAATAACAGACTTACCTTCCAGGTTAACGAGGCTGGGGGGTGGCAGCCATTTTCAGACTATTTCGATCTCCTTTAAAAGAAGAGCTCCATATGGAGATATAGAAAAATCAAATTTCAAATTTAAAATTTTTGAAAAAATGATAGTTGACATTAGAACGTATAAAAAAAAATGTTCAATCTGGTGGTTAATTTGTGGTTAATTTGTTGAGAGAGTATATTATTCAAATCCCAAAGTTTTGAGTCCGAAAAATTATTTAATTTAAAATATTAAAAATCAACTGATTAAACTATATAAAGGATCTTTATTGGGTTTATCATTCAGAGAGTTGGTTGCTTGGTTTATGACACAGTCATCTTTCATCGCTTGTTTTATTTTTCTCACGCATGCTGTATTATATTGTACATATTTCATGTTTGTATCTTCTCTAAACTTGAATTCAATTGAAAAAAAGGTTAGTTAGGATGCATACCAATTCTTAACTTTATGATGATAATTAAACAAGGAATATTGAAGAGTTCCGAGAATTTCGTGTTTGTGGGGCTATTCTTGTATATATTAAATTTAAGTAATAAAAAATAGTTAATTATGAATTAAGTCATGCAATTATATACAAAGAAAGATCTTTTTTGTAGAAATGGGTCTTTGTGGTAAAACTGATATTATTCTCAATCTCTTTTATGTTCCGATAATTTCAAGCTATAGACTACGCCTTTAAGAGAGCAATTATTCTACAAAAAGAGATGCATTTCAATCGGTGGAAATTTACATACATAAAAAAGCCTAAACAGTTTGATTGATGACTAAAAAATTGTGACGAATAGAGCTAAGTACGAATGAAAATTACCAGCACATGTTTTTCGTGCCATAAAATGTGCGTTAAATAGAGATAACTTCCTAATATGTTCAGTAGTTAAATCATCCTGCATATAACTTTGCCATACTTGGTCATGTATAAAAGTCTATTGTGTATTAATGTTGTTTTTGTTGACGTTACATCTGAATCATTCATAAATAAGTGCTTAGTCATAAAATTTGATAAACGTTTCATACTTTGTACAATTTGATATGAACATTCTAAAGTGTATTCATGTTTAATAATATGAGAACGTGAACTTCTTACAACTCTAAAATGACTATTGATCTATTAGTCCAGTGTTTGAAGAGCTGCAAAATCAAATGCACACTAAATTGAATAACCGTACTATTTAACTGAAATAAAGGACAATATGAACTATCGTCATATCTTTTTCAATCAATCAAATTGGCCCAATTTGAATCTTTAATCCTTTACAAAGCTTTAAGGATTTTGCGAAGTTAAAACTACTAATATCTCACCAATTAGCTTAAACAAGTTCTGATTTCTTATTAGAGGAAATTGTCAATATTTTTGATTTATTTCGTCTGTTTCCATATACATTTGTGCTTTCATTGAAATGGTTACCATGAAAAAAAATTATATATTTATATGTGGCAACGCACTTTGAAAAAAGTACACACTTTGAAAATGTTTTTCACAGTGCGTTAAAATTGGGACGAAGTCAACGCACTTTTAAAAAATCAAAGAGATTAAGGAGCGTATATTAACATTTTACCATGGAGACATTAAACGCCCTTTAAATAAAATTCTGAACTGCTGATTCTTTTAGCTATATAGCTTGTCTGCTCAATATTCTGCCGAGCTGTAAATATTGACAATGATTCCTTATAGATACATGTATACAGGCATTTAGAGGGTAATTAAAGCACGCAACATGAATTTAAAATCTAGCTTTTTTATAATATCAAATTACAGATTTAGAAGTAATCTGACTGCATAACTTTTATTTATGGGATTTCTTTGAGAGAAAAAAGTTGTTTGTCAGTGAAAGAGGTAAAATTTCAATAGAATGTGTAATGTGGCTAATGTTTATTTTTCATACTACAATAAATGAGTCAATGATTGTTTCGTTTATGTTCACAATATATAGATAAAAGACTATAATAATTGAGAGAGATAGAGAGAATTTTCATGGTGTTGAAAAATAATAATCATTGCCCTTTCCCTAAGAATTTTGGTATTTTAGAAATATTCCTCCATTATATTAAAAAAAACATAATTTACGAGAACCCCTAGGAACAAGAAAACCCCTTACAATCTTTAAGACGTCAGTCTTGAAGTGACGTCATTACGGAAAAGTTATACAACCAGGTTCAAATAATCATTTATCAATCCTAAAATTTGCATGACCAAGCCATGTACATTTTTTTCAAATTAAAGTGTTAATATGGCCGATGTTAACTCACTTTGGAAGTAATATTTTTGTTTCAAAATGCTTTTACTTGGTACAAAATTCATGGAATGAAACGCACTTTGAACATTTTTTTTCAAAGTGTGTAATTTTCTTAAGTGCGTTGTAACAACATTACAATATATATATATATATGTATAACTTAATGGACTAATACTTGATATATTACATTTCAAATTCACCTTTGTGTTTTATTCAAAGTAGAAAGAAATTTTTGGGTTTTTCTTTTTAGCAGATAATGAAAATGTTTACTTCTGATGAATTTTTTTTTTTAAGATTTAATGCCTGAAAAAAATAATTATTCAGTCTTTTTTCTAGGATAGATTTTTGTACGAAAACTGACACAAAAAGTAAAAATTGCTGTTAAAAAGTAGCTATGTTCTCTCTACCACCCTCACGAAAATATATATTCGCTTATGGTGAGAAAAAGTTTGATTTTATTTGTTATAGATGATTTCTTTCATATTTCTTACATATTTAAAATTCTCGGGATGGATGTTAAACATGCAGCATACATACAATAAATCAACCTTTCATATATCAATACAAATTACTGATTTTTTGTTGTTGTTTGCTTCTCTATGTATGTGTGTGTGTGTGTGTGTGCGCGCGCGTGTGTGAGTGTATGTGTGACTTACTGTGTGTGTGTGTGTGTGTGTGTGTGTGTGTATGTGTGTGTTTTCTGGGGGGGGGTGTTCTTTTTTATTTGAGCGTACTTTTTACCCTTCTTATAATATATTCAGTATAGTATAGAATATTTTAGACGGCACTGCTCTTTTCCAAGAGTAGTCTCTCTTTTTCAAAACGAGCTGATAATTAATGTTTTTTTCAAAACAAATACTGTAATATATTTTTTAAAAAACTAATAATAAATAATAATGGGAAAATAAAAGTTTACTAATACGAGTACATTAGAAATATTAGCAGAAGAGTATTTGAAAAAATAACACAGAATTAAAAAGAGAACTTCAACAAATAGAATCGAATTTCAGAATGAAATAAGATAAAAATCGAAAATAAGGTCTATAAACAAATTTTTGATATAACTTTATTATTCATATTTAATATTGATATTTATATAATTATTTGAAATTAATATTTAATATACAACTTGCAAAATAATTATCGAGACAACTTGAAGTATCAAGATGCTTGTGAACAAATAATTAAATATTGGCTACAGTGACAAATAACAAATACACACAACAAATTACAAGGACAAATAAATTATACAAAAAAGTAATTAACCATCGAAATAAACAAAATAGTTTACAAGGTTATAAATTCCTAAATATTGAGAAAACAGTTTTTAAAAGTTTACATGTAAACAGCATATCTTAAATATCTTAAGGACCCTCTCTACACAAGCGCAAATTTTTTTTGGACATTGAGAAAACTATATTGTATAAAGGAGTGAATGTTAAGCTTATTTACCTAATTTTCACTGTATGTTGCATGGCATTTTCCCCCGGGAAAAATGTTCAAAGACAACACAGTAGCAGTGAAAAGAAATCACTGTTAATTATCTCAATAGAGAAAAAACATGTAAATAACACGTTCAATTAATTTATCTTGGCCTTTTAAAATATTAAGAATACTTGAATTAATTACAAATTGAGTAATATATTGTAAATTTTTATCTTTTAGAATTTAGATCTAGGGGCAGATCACTCTAACTGCAGAAAAATACCTTAGAATCAGAACTCTTTAGTGTGCAGTGTAGAGAGGGTTCTTAAATACTATATTATCTTAAATTGACATCGATTCCGATGCAAATTTCGTCACTTACTCACTCACAAACGAACACACACATTAATTGGTGTCAAGAACGCAAAAAAAAAAAAAATAACAACAGGGAAAAAATGAATCTTCTACTAAAATGACTAGACAAAATCAATCAAATAATTAACAAGTTTAACTTGTATTTGTTAAGTAAAACAAATAGGTATTAAGAGAGAAAAAGAAATAAATAAATGACACAATGGTATAAAAGTAATATAAGCAAGACAACATTAAAAAAATTCGACATTTAAAAAATATAAATAAAAACAAATACTGCCGTAATGTAAATAGTGTTTTAACCCCTTCCATGGCACAGATTTTAAGCATTTCTAGACAAATTGATATTAATATTTCGATGCATATTTTCTTAGTATTTCTTGTAATTTTTGTATATACCAATGTATATATATATCCTGAAAGCAGGTATTGTGTAGTTTCTGAAAATGAGTATAAAAGTATTATTTTAGTTGCCATGGCAACGAAATACACCATATTCATGCTGGAATTTCCATTTATTCAAGAATCAGTTTCATTCTAGATTTTTTTTTTTTTTTTTTTTTTTTTGCTTACTTAAATATATCTAATAATATTTTATTGTTGTGTTGAAAATTATGAACATTTTGTACATTTTTTTTTTACAAATCAATTTTAAGTATTTTGGGGGGATTGAGTAGGGTTGGGAGATTATCACCAGAATTTAGCATTTTTACATATAACATGTTACCCCTGCATTGATTTCTATAATGGCAAAATCGCTCAAATAGTGCGCAAAGTTTAACTCAAGCCAGCAAAAAACTGGTACAACCAATAAAAAAAAATCTGTATAATATTTTATCGTAATTATTTTCTCTTTCTAATGAAGCAAGATTTATTCTGATATTTGAAGTATTAACAAAGTTATGAATGTTTTTTCACACTATACTCGTTTTTCAAGTTAGAAATAAAGTAGAATGCGTAGAAATGCGTATATGTCATGTAAGTGGTTAAACACATTTTAAGCTGCATTCCCCAGATATCTCAATCCATGACATTCAATCAAATATATGTAAATATAAATGATTTGCTCAAGAGGCACTTACAATGTATCTATGCTTATACTACTTAGTTGACTGGGTCAGATTATGATTTATTGATTGATAACTGCTTAACATCGAGGCAGCAGTATTTCAAACATAATTCGGTGGTCGCTAATTTGTAGTAACTAACCTGAAGAGGTACATCAAAAATAAGATGAACAATGAAAACAAGTATTTAACAAAAGAACAAGAAGAAAAATGATTTTAAAAACATCACATTTATTTTTATTAATTGCTGAAATTGTAGCAGCTGAGATTACAAAAAAATACGAGATGGACTAGCATTTAATAATATCAAATGCTGTGGAAACGATGCTTTCTGTGTATAGCACGCATTACATACTGAACTTTTCTTGCCCATCTTACGAGGCTGCTTAAAAGTGAAAACATTTTACCCCTATTAAACAACGACTTATTAGTTCTAAAGTGTGTTTTCAATAATCAGCATCATCTTGCTTCGTACAAGCCGCCATTTTCCTCCAAGGAATGCACTTTCATTTTCAATTTTGGATAGGTCGTTCGTGTATCGTTTCGTACCGATATTTGAATGCTTGTATCGTAAACCGTATCTTAGAGGAAAATATCCATTGAAAACAAGTATTTAACAAAAGAACAAGAAGAAAAATGATTTTATTTCACACTGAATTGTCCACGGATTTTATCATTTAACCGGTCGGCAGGGTATGCTTACTCCTCCATGGCATCTGATCCCGCGTATGATATGATGTTTTTAGATTTTTCTGTTTGCTCTTCTCCTAATTTGTTTTATTTATATGGAATTTTGAGTTAGATTTTTAATATTGTCAGATATTTTCATATTTCACTTTTGACCGGTCGGCAGGGGATGCTCACTCCTCCATGGCACTTGATCCCACCTCTGATGTTTTGGAGGTCCGTGTTTGCTCTGCTCCTATTTTGTATTGTTTTATGGGCTTTTGATTTGGAATACTGTTCATTATATCCATATGTTTCATTTTAGTTTACATGTTATTTCACTAAATTTTTCGTTATGTTACATTTACTGACTACAGTAATTTTTGTTTCTTTGCTAATTGTAGTTTTGTGCCAGTGATATTTTGTAAATACTAAAAATATATACATTATTATTAACAAAAATATATGTAATCACTACAAAAAGTTTACATGTACGAAGAAATTGGTAGTGTAAAAATTCTAATTAGGAAACATTCAATGACTTTTTTTGGTCAGTAACGAATTCAAAGAATTAAGAAGCGTAAGAAGGTTCTAATTAACAATTTTAAGAAAATAGAAGAATTAAATTTTAAATTCATGTTTCAACATTACATCTAAAAGAATTCCATCAATGTGATATTCGTCGATACTAAATCTGTTATATATTTGATCCTTTCATAATCATATGAGAAAAACCATCGTTCTTGGAATCATTTATTATAGAAATAGACATTGAAAGACAATTTCTTATCATCAATGTGTTTACAATTAAAATTATCTTTAAGTTTGCCGGTTATTTAATTATTATACAAGAGACATATTGTTTTTCTTCTTTTGATTCTTTAAAAACGGTAGCGTTTAAAAGTAATTTAGTACTTGAATTTTATGGAAAATTTAAAAATGCAGGGAACAATATTTCGTTTACATTGTGTGGAGTTCACTGTGGGAATTTTTCCCTGTATTGTATTGTATTCCCTTGCCTTATGCGGAGTTCACTGTAGGATGTTTTTCCTTTCTCGTGCAAAGTTCACAGAGGATTTTTTTTCCTACATTGTGCAGAGTCCTCAGTGACATTAAAAGTTATATACATATTTCAGTGATCTTTTAATTTTTTCTTTATGAAATCTGTTTAAAAAATCGATGTATTGTTTTTCTTGTAATTTGCTCCAAGGAAATTTCATTTGATTTTGAGCTCACTGACTTTTTTTCCCTTTTAATGAAACAGGATTTGAACATCTAAAAGAGGGTAGATGTTCAAATCCTAGTGTTTTTTTCTCTCATTTTATGGTAATTTTGAATTTGAATTTTGAATGGTAAAATCTTATCTTATAAAGAAATAACTTTATAAAATCGTAAAAAGTAAAAAATAGTGAAAGTGATGAAAGAAATACAATACGGTTTAAGTAATATTTCAAAGATACCATCTAAAACTTCTGTACTACAAAAGTATATCTTTAATTTAATATGGAAAATAGTCTTTACGTCTATATTAACCTTCAATTTCCTAAAACGTTTTATGAATTTTAAAATAGAACTTGTGCAATCAATTCTGTCCATGACATTAAAATCTTCGATCCATTTTGTATAAACAATAATTCATTTTTTAACAAGGCGTTTACGTCTCAAATATATACCACATTCCATCCACGTATAAAGTCTAAGTTTCTTTGTTAAATGAAAAAAAGTGTTAAACGTTGTTAAAGGATAAGTGAAAAGCTTCGTCTAATATGCAAAGGGCGGGGGTTATATTTTTTTAAAAGAAAATATGAGATTGTGACGTCAATTTATTTTTATTACTTGCCTTGATTTTGTTTAATTTCTTTAACATCAAATGTATTTTTTAATGTAAAGAACGTATGCATCTAAGGAATACCCGGGATAAATTAATTTTCATTTTCATGTCATCAGGTTCGATTTGCACTACACATCGGTTGATCGACTAGTTTCTTTGCCCCCGTTATAAGAAAAAATTGACAGTTAAAATCAAAACGTTTTTATTCGACAATCCAAATTTTCAATTTTTTTATTAAAAACATTTTTTTAATTTATTGTTTTTTTTCTTTAGTTTTTTTAATAACCTTTTAATTTTTTTTCTTTGTTTGTTTTATGTATATAACGATACTTTTTTTTTTTTTTTTTTGTTAATGGACATTTTGAATTTTTTTTAATGCGCACATTCCAGAAAGTAAAACATCCTGTGATAGAAGGAAACACATAAACAAAAATGTGTTTGTACAATTTGTCATTGCTTGTTCGAGTGAATCCAGTTGTAAATAATTTGCACAGAATGCTGGTCGAGATTAGATCATATATATCGCTTTTTGTGGATAGTCTCCTAGGTAGATTTTGCGGCTTTTAGGTCAACCACAGTGTGGTTAAATGGTCTACCAACCCGCAACAAGGTAAAATTATACCCCCATTGCTATAGACTATTTGCAAACTTAGATAAGAACTGCCGCGCGCTTTACAATGAACGGCTTATATTGAGCGTATTTCGCCAAGATCCTTTCTTCGTAGTACAATGAACGGACATTGTAACAACGCTGCACGGCTTATTCAAATCAGCGCTACTCGTATACATGTATATGTACGTGTCAGCGGTTCAATGTTGGAGACATTTATTGTGAAGAGGTGGTAGATAAGAGATTGATTATAATAGACAAGAAATTATTAAAAGCGGTGTTTCAAGGCGAAAATAGAATTTATGATTTTTTTCTAGCTGTAAGATTAGATTTGGATATTAATTCAGCAGACGAGTTTTCATATGTAAATATTCTGTCTTAAGAAAGTTTTCCTTTAACTTAAATCTTAATCTTAAATGATTAGAAACCTGTCTTTTCTTGAAAGAAAAATCAAGATAAAAGACACCGGGTTACGAAAATAATAATAGAGAGACAGAGGAATATAGTTCTTGTTTAGTAAACTTTATGTCATATTTGGTATTTTATTTAAAGGGTTAAAGAAAAAATACTTTGGTGGTGCTTAACTTCAGAATCGTTAGACGATATTTAGCGCCTTGTAGGACCTTGATATTTTTCAAGAGAGCAAGTAGTTATTAAGTCACTATAAGATTTATTCAATTACACTTGTAAAAAAGTGACTCGCAGGTAAATACGGTTTCACATCCCGAACGTGTTCATGCACGTGCATACAGGCACACAATTTTGGGGTCAATAATAGATACATGATAAAAGGAATGACAAATTCAAATTCTACACATATAAATATAAAGATAATAGGGTTTCCCTGCGAAATATTTATATATTTCAAATTTATTAATTGCTCTTTAAGATTTTCAATTGATTTTATTTAATATGATCTTTTGAATTAACTTTTTATGATAAAAACTCTTTCTATACAATTTGCATGAAATAGGAGCAAACCTATTTTACCCACGCTGTGCACGTGCACTGATGAATAAAATTGATGTTAAATATAGATCTGTAATTTTTTTTATGCACTGATTATATGTGTTATTTTGACACCTATGGCCTTTGCATTCCGACACAGTTGTGGTTCAGGGAAAAAAATCTAAACAAAGAGAGAATAAAAGATTTATTTTTCAAAACCATTTACGCCCGACGGCGAACTTAACATATTGTCATAATAAAACATTTCTCTCAAATTTCGCATAATTTTATGGAACTTAACATGAATAGCAATAACCTTCAATTAGAATTTTTTTTAAAAAGAGGTACAGATTTAGAAATGCATGTTGATGTTTTTTAGAACGCGACGTAAGTATAGTAGTTTAGATACAATAGCGAACATGCTCTACTTAAAAGGCACTTCCGAGTGTCTTGTTTCCTTTATTTCCGTCATGTTTTTCTAACAAAACCCACTCTAATAAAAGTATATACAACACCTTTTGTCCTTTTTGAAAACAAACCTAAAGCTCGTTCTTTAAAGAAAAAATGTGAGAGCGTTGCACTGATCATAAATTATTGCTTTGATTGGAGATCTTTAAGTAGCGTATTTTAACATTAGGGCTAATCTGTATAAAAAATGGGATATTTACATACATGAAAAATATTTTAGGGGCATTTAAAAGCGAATACATGACAAGCGCTGAAATATTCCATCAATTAGTGTCTGAAATGCTGTGTTAATTCTCCATCGATATTACTATCGTCTCCATGAAAAAAAAAATAACAGCCTCAAAGCGATTCAGCAAAACCCTTATAAATTACACGAAGTCACGTGACCGGCTTGAGTTATCAGACGGTTTTTCATATACCGTCGATATAGAATTGAGGAGAAGTGCAGATTTCAAGCTAATACATAAAAGGAACCAAGGGAATGATATAGGTAAGTAGTTATCTATTCTATTCTAATTATTGTTTTACTATAATCAGTTTCTTTTGTTACTCTAAAATTGGATAAATGAATGCAAAATGCATCGGTATCAAAGATATTTACTTTGCCGACTCGAATTCAACATGGCCGCCTGGTACAAGGACAACTTATTTACACAGTCATTTCTAACTCTCCTGATTCAAGAAATGATTGTTACATTTTACTTTTACGAAATTTATTTTGTTGAAATTTGTCGTAATTAAATTTCGTTCAGTCAAAAGGTTTACTTAATTCTGATAAAAGTAAATTGGTAATTAATTTATCAGCTATATGTAAATGTGTTGGCAGACTGCCATGGCGTAGCTCCGCCCAATCCCAGAGCAGACGATATTTTATTCAATACACACACACAGCAAAGTTGGTCAAGCTGACACAAATATTCCCGTCGATTGCACACCACTCGGTAATAGATTACAAGCATGCACGCATGTAAATGTTTTCCCCGATAAATGGGGGCCTCAATGTGGAATTTAAACGTGCGTTTGAGATAATGGCATGTCAATTTAGAGTGAAAAATGCATGCTGTGCTTGCTACGACCTAAATAATTTAATCACTAGCTAGGTTTTGGAATTAAAACGTGCGTGCGTTTGTGAAACAAAAATTGTCAGCGCAGTTTACTTTTTTTTCTCTGCATACGAGTATTGCATTCAGGAAAAAAATAAGCAAAATATATATGGAAATGGATTTTTTTTTTGGAAAAAAAAATAATTTTCAGTGTTAAAGAGAGGAAGATGAATCTGGGTTTTTTTTATTTAAAAAAAATTAAGGAAATTCAATTCAAAAGCACTTTGCTTTTCATGTAACCTTGAAAAATGATGTCGCGCGTTTGTAAATTTACTTACTAGATTTTCACTGCATTTCTTAATAGCATTTTTTTTCCTTCATTTTTTGAAGAATATACAGTACATGCTTCCGTATCAGAAAAGTGGTCTACTTAATGTTAACTTCAGATGACGGATTTGGCTCCTAATGGCGTTATTGAATGTTAGTCCAATGATATTACGTTTTACGGGAGTGTTCAGCAACATGAATCGTCAGCTCCCACTTTACCCCAATTTAAGTGTTTTATTAATAAAGAGTTAAAATTAAATCTGATGTATGGGTCTTCCATATCTTTGGTGTTCCTTCTTGTTCGAGATCGAGCAAGCCTTTCTTTTTCCCTTTCCCGGTTGAAATTTTCATCCTCTACTTTGAATTTTTATCTGGAAAATTCAAATTTCAGTAGAGATCATGATAATTTCAAATTAGTGAATTGTGTGAAAGAGTAACGTGCGCATTCGGGTTTCGTGAGACGTAAAAAAATACGAAATAGCAATATGCAGCCGTATTTCTGGTGACGTAAAAAGTAGGGGTGGGGGTAGCTGCAGATCTGTAGCTCTCCGAAAATTATATATTGATAGACCGGTCTATCAATAATTTTTTTCGGAGAGCTACAGATCTGCAGCTAGGGTGGGGGTGGATTGCTAAACTGTTCTTTGAAACGACATGAAAAGGAAACCATCAGCAGTTGTGAAAATCCCCTGTTTAAGCCTGTAAAGAAAAAATGATAGAGCGATTTTTATCAGACTTTAATTGAATCAAGATCGAAAAACTATTTATCTTCTGTGTAACATTGTTAGATAAACAGACCAACCATTGTTTCAAACGCTCAAAAGATTTAATAATCCGCAGATTTTTTTTCTCTCTCTCTCTTTCCAATACTGAACCATAGCTTTTTTCTGGCACGATATATTGATTTGTTCATTTGAGATATTGCAATGAAATTCCGACAGCGTAGCTGAAACTCGCTCGCCGTCTTTAAGCTAGAAGGAAAAAGTGTTTCATTACTGTTTTACGAGGTCTTCGCTATAGTGCGTTATCTGCGCATCATTTTAATAGATTTTTGTTGCGAAGTAAGAGAAGGGGTTGTTTTGCTGGTCGTTTATTCGACTAAATGGTAGGAAGTTTTGCCAAATTTTTACCGGTGCAAATTCTCTCACTAATGTGCCGTTATCGGAACGAAAGAATGTGCAAAGTGATTTATATTTGAAGAAGATTTCTTTAATGATCTTTGTTCTCTGTGGTTTCTTTGCGCTCTATATCGTTTATTTTATTATAATTTATTTTTTTTTAAATCATTGGAATATATATGTATATAATATCAACTAAATGGAATATAATTTTTAAAAAAGAAGTACATGTTTTACACGATTGAAATGGAGTCTCCGTAATTGGATATCAATATTATTAATATAAATTGTATATATATAAAGAAAACACAAAACTACTCCATGAATTGGAAATTAGAGAAAGAAAGCGCGTGCCTATGCATTAGTGAAATACGCAGTTTCCCACGTGATCAATCTGGTTTTTTCTATATTATCTCTTTCCCCCTGTTTCTTCCTAAGAAAAAATATGTAATTTTTTCGGACACTACTTTTTACGATCGAATTGTAAAATCAATTAACATTGGGTCGTATCTATTTTAAAAACGATATTGTTTTTATTTTAGTAAGCTTACAGGGTCAGCAGCTAATATCGATTCAAAAGGAAGGGTGAATTTGATGCGTACGCTGAAAAAAACTTTTTATGTGTATTTAATTTAATAGAAATGGAAAAATATGCAAGATAATATCGTATTTATGCGATAATTATATCGTATCTGCAGAAGTATACCTTTACTTTATACTTGTACACTCCCAAATAGATGATGGCCCGGTGAATGTTTCTATTGATTAAACTTTGAGGAAGTCATCGTAAAACTTTATTTCAGATTTTATTAATTTTCAATTTTGATAAGCTCGTCTTTGAGGGTACTTATTATTTATAGTGGTTGTTATGCGTAATTTCCTTTTTTTTTTCAAGACACGAGATTGAAGTACATTGGATAAACAATTTTGCTTATCCTTGTCAAAATAATAAAACAAATTTTCATCCGCTTTATTTACGAATAACAACGCTGTTTATTAATACACACTTAACGACTCCGTCACTGTTGTATGTAAATTGTGCACTCTTGCTTATTTATTAGTGAAACAAATTCCCTTGCTTAGCATGAAAATAACAGAGGGCGGTATAATATTTTTCTTCTTCAGAGCTGATTATTCATAATGCCCACAGGAAAGTAATAAATCGTAAGAATCCCCTTTGTGTTTATTCATTTTTCTGTACATAAATGTCATTAACATTTCCACTTAATATGGCATGATTTTTTTTTTCTTTCGAAATTATATTTGATGTCAAAATGAAATTTGAAAAATACCACGTATTGTTTAAATAAACACGTTTATAATTTGATAATGCGTTTTTCTTCAATGATTAACAGAAGTAAATGTAGAAATATGCATTATGACCTATGATTAACGATAACATGCTGTGGAATTTCCTTTCCAAACCCTTCATTTAAAACTTCATTACTGGTAAATTTTCTCTCTCTCTCTCTCTCTCTCATCAAAAAACTCTCTTTCTGGTTTTTATTTTTCTACATTAATTTTTCATAACTGCAGTGATTATGTAAAATTCTAACAACAAAGCTAGAATTAATTCAATTTAATTGCGGGAATTCACGTGCACTTCCCACATTGCATAATAAGTTCCTTTTCGAAAATCATCAATTGGCGAATTTCGAATCATTTAGACGGGCCTTTATGAAAATAAAATTCCGATATTTCCGTAAAATCCACGCGGATAATTTTGTTTAATTCCCTAAAGTGTCAAATCCATTGCAGAAAGCAATTAGTGACCTGTTTTAAAGTAGACTCGTTTGTTCTTTAAACATTCCCTTGATTTAATTTTTGGCCCCTAGTAGTATTTGCATATGCCAGTGACATGTTCAAAAAATCTAGCTTGAGTCCATTAATTAAATCCAGGAGTACTAGAATTTGTTAATTATACACATGTGGTAAATTGGACGAAACAATCGGGAAAAGGGACTATCTATTTTCCTCCGTCGACGCTGTAATGAATAAAAAGTAATATTGATTTACACAGCTCTTATACTGAAACTTAAAACATGAAGCCTGGTAATCTATATGTTTCAGGAAACACACACCCACATCCGCCGCGAGTTTACGTAGATTTCATTTTCCACTCCATATGATAGGGTGTACATGCGCTTCACAGAAGCAAAAGCGGAAGCTGAAAATCGATTTAGCCCGGAACTATGTCCCCGGATAACCCCTGGACCACTGCTAATCTTTATTGACGCATTGATTTTATGTCTGCTATATAGGACTTCATTCCATTCTGTGAATCACTTTTAATATTAATGCATGTACGTGTGTAAAGGTTGGTCATTATTTGTGCTACATGTACCTCTCACTACTTGCTCGATCATAGCATCCGTTTCCAAGCGTGTTTCAGGAATACGTGATATACCATTGTTAAAAAAAGAGGGACTAGTCGTCTCGTATTGTCAAGAGCAAAATAGTTGCACTGACTGTATTTTTTTTTTTAAATAGAATAGTCCCTATTTTAAAATTCCATTCTCTGAACTCTTCTTATTCGCCAGTGTGTCTAACATGACAGAATTCAGCAAAAAAAAAATTAACATAGTAAATTTGTGAAATTTTGTTTGTAAATTGTTAATGGGCATGACGCCAACAATGTTGACTTAAAAGTACTAGGTTTACCTAAACTAGGATGAACCCTATTTGTATAAAAGCGGAATCGGACTCGTACCGTTTCTTCCGGAACTTACACGCGATAATATCTTTATCAGTTGTGTGTACTGTCGATTCTCTTTACACGATGATTGACCAGCTGCAATGATAAACTGGGCTTAAATGTGTCCCCCTGTTAAATTCTGATTTTTCTCAAATTAAATTTCTATATGTGCAATCATTATACAAAGATTCAAATTGAGGGGATAGAGATCAAAATGTAGAATTCTAAAGAAAAATCATAATTAAAGATTGTCCAAGGTTCAAATTGCAAAAGCTTTTTTTTTTTTTTTTTATAAAAAAAGCTTGAAAGTAATGGTATAACATGTTGTTTCTTAAAACAATCACAAATTTTCATGCATCAAAAAAGAAAAACACGCACTTCATATCTCTTGCTTTAATGATATCTTCACAACACAACAACGATCTGTTTACATCTGAACAAGCATAGGAAGTGTTCTACAAACCCCCTACAACGTGTCTAATAATTTAATAAAAATCACCAACGTTAAATTGTAAATGTGACAAACTATTGACGATTTCTGTTATAGACTAATCAAAAATTAAAAAAAAAAAAAAAAAAAAAAAAAAGATAAAAGATTTACTTTTGAGAGTTTGAGATAAAGGATTTAAGTTACTGGGTGTAGATTTTGCAGAGTTGTGAGACTGTCATTTATGAGCCGAAATGATATCAGTGAGAAGTATAAATTTATGAAGTGTTGTGAGACTTTTTGTTTGGACTTTTAAGAATTTATTTCACATACATTCATTCATTATTTGTAAAGAATATGGAATAATTAAATCGACCGTTTCAACTTTTTCGTTTTTCTCAGTGCCTTAAAAACGTTTTGACATTCATTCAGACAAGAGCGAAGAACAACTGTGTCCTGTCATTGTCAATTGATTAAAGTATGCACTTTAAAAAAAAAATGAATTGAAAATGCCTTCCGGTTTTCAAATTTTGAAAACACATAGGCATTTGTAAAATGAATTCTAAAATAAATGTTATTAAGATTATCTTCCTGAAAATCAAAAATAATCATTGGGTTTTTCTATATTTCCAGACTTTTTTGCCTGTTTTAAGAGATCTAACCTTGGACAAATTAAATAAATATGAAATGTTTTAAAATAAAAGCCAATCACTTTGACACATTACAAAAAATTTAAATCTCTTTATTACTTTTTCCCACACATCGATAAATCATTAAAGCCGAGAGAATTTGTAATCAAAGTGCTATTTAACTAAAATGTAGTTTTTCAAGGAAATTAGAAAATATGATATATACACTTGTAATGTATGTGTATGATATTATTCGCATAAATGTATTTATTGCCTTATTTTTTTTTTTAAATCTATGAATACTATATTGTTTTTACTGGAATCTACATGTGTGGTGATCATATATCACGATACTAAAATTAATCATCAAAAAAGCCACAAATAACAAAACTCGGTTAAATTAAGCACCAGAGTATCGATTAAGTAATAAATACAATAATACTAGTATATCTTTAAATCAAGATACTTAAAGAATGGTAATATATAAAGTATCACTGAAATTTGCTTTTTATAGGAAGACCAAGAAAAAATGGTCTAAAACACTTCTTATAATCTATATATTGATGAGAATGTTGTTTTACAAAAGGATTTCCCACAATTTATGATTTTTGGGGCATTTGAGAAAGAGAACAGGAAATTAATTCATAAATGTAAAATTAGTTCATTTGTAAAAAAAAAAAAAAATCATTTAAACACATATAAAACAAATAGGATTTTAATTGACCTATTAGTGTCACTGCATGAAGCATTATGACATGAAATTTTTCACAAAAATATCATTGCAGTAAGAGCGTGTGTAAATGAAGTGCGCATTGCATAAAAAGTCAGGAACTAGACCGCAAAAAATAGTTTGTGTTCCATAACAAACTCATCTCTTATATCTCAGAGGAGCATACAAATACATGTATTGGATTTGAATGCTATGAAATCAATGTTTAATGCCGATTTTATCTAGGTACACACATATAAATCCATGAGGAAAAAGAATTACACAAGCTAAAATAACTGACAGAAAAACAGGAATATAAATACATTTTCATGGTCAATTTGTAAACTCTTTTTTAATTTAACAATTTCAAAGAAAAAGTGAATTCACGTAAAGTAAAAATGACTTTCCCTTCATTGATGAATGTATTGTTTTCTGTGTTATTTTATAACGTATTTACAATAGAACACCTTGTTGACATCTAGCGAAAAGTACAAACATTAAACAGTTGTCATATAAATTTGAAAGAAACAACTTTTTGTTTCTTAAAATAAAATTAAACAATATACTAATTCGTTGTCTAATAAAGTACAAAATGTAATAAAATGTCAGCATGTCACATAAATACAAAATACAGGGTATCACATCTAGTTGTAATAATGTTTCATTCATAATGACACCATTTAAATCTGATAGAATGAAAACAGCGTTTAGTTAGAAGTATCAATGTAATAGAAGTCAAGGTTATTTCGAATATCCGTGCCTCTTTGTTAACAGGCCACGTGTTCTAAGAGATTTTACACTTATTTACATCACTTAGATGTAAATAAACGAAACACAGGTAATCTCTCAAATTTCCTTTCCTAAGAAAACTCGTTATTTTCAAGTGTCTCAAAACGACGCCAGAATGATTGCAGTAGACTATACAAATTACACCGGAGAGCGATAATGCCAGGGAACAGTATGAGTAAAGCACAATAAATACATAGAGGCTTTGTATCAGATAAGGCCAATAGAGTGTCAGGTGAAAGAGAGAAAAAAGAAGTGGCTCATGGTTTGTGTTATACCCTGTTTTTGTCTTTCAGAACACTAGCGAGTTTAAAGGGGGTCCAAGATGGCCCGCCCCCTTTCCTGTAATCAAAAATATATATAGATAAATTCATTTTTTCTTGTAGGATATTGCACTGCATAGATACAATTTTTGACACAACTTCCATAAAATTCCTTAAATCTGGGCGTTCACCCCTTGGGGTCTAATTTCTGACCCCCAAACTGGACCCCTTTTCCTTTAAAATTTTTTTTTATATATATACTTAACACCAAATAGAGGAAGTGTCTTTTTTGATCAATTTGAAAATATATCTTCTATATTCTACTTAAACCATGGGGCTTTGTCGTTATATTTAATATATAGAATTAGAATTTATTAAAACTCAAAACCAGAATTTCACTTACTGCAATAAACTATTAGTGTTGTTTAAAATAATAAGCTTTTAAATCAAAGATTGCTCACTAGCATCATATAACAGAAATTAATTTTTTTGCAAAATTATCGTGTGATAAAAGTTTTCAAGTATTTGACTGTTCACAGGAAATGTATGACTGTTTCGGACCGAAGTCTTTTTCTCAGTGCATAGGAAAATGTTAACTTAAAACAAATTCAAAAAGAATATAACCTCAAACACCTCAACAAAGAAGTAAATCCTTCCCTTCATAGAGACTGCTCGGTTAGAATCCGTTAAGTTGGGTTTTATATAGTTTTAATTTTTTAAATTAAATATTAACATGAAAAATTAAAAACCAGATCATAGTTTTTTCATTGACTTAGAAAAGAATCTTTTAATATTATTCTACCAGAGTAAAAAAAAATTGATTTTTTTAACTTTGCCTTACAAATATTCCTCCCACTGCGCAAAGGAGTGTTCGATTATTAGAGGCTGATTTTAGGTTACGTGTTTTATGGATATATAGTCTTAATTTAGGAGAAACTTGATCTCTTAATGCAATGAATGAACTGAAATCAATACTTGAATTGTTAAATTGTTTTACTACTACATTTGTAGGAAGCAAGTGTAAAGAAACGGCACTTGTTAGATGTAGCTTTTCTATTAATTAGATTACTTATTCAAAATAGTATCGAAAAGTGTTCAAAGTGCAATCTGGTTTTGTTAAGATTTTAGTATACCGGTATTTTATTGTATTTTATATTCAAAACGATCAAGAATTTTATGCTCCTTCAATTTAGTAAATCCCTACTTTTTCTTGTTTATGTTTCTGCTTTTAACTAATATTTTTTGCAAAGAAAAGATAGCACATTTTAAAAATTCTTATATATGCATATCAGCATTGGAGTAAAAGGTATAATTTCAATCTATAGATCTTAAAGTACTTTTCCTTAATCATGTGCACGTAAAGGAAATGACTATATAACTAACTCTGGAACAGGTTTCGAACGCATTGTAACATCATCAAGTATTTTTACCTGATAAATCAGCGGTTATTGAACATCATCAACAATTTGTATACGTGATAAAATGGTATCTTTTGTAAGATCTTGAATTTCTTATTTTAATGAAGGGGTGCACTTTTGGTACTTTCTGATGAACACATATTCAATTGCATTTGCCTGTCGAATGTATATAATTATACTCGTGTCATCAAATTATTTGCAAATATTATAAATGTTAGCCTAAAAAGAGAATTGTCGCTGAAATTTTCACGTTAATATTGCATGTAGATGTGTTTTGAAAGGGCATGTTTAATCAAGATGTTATGCAAAAAGACATGACGTTAAAGTAGTAATGGAGAAATTTTTTTACACTCTATTTCTAGCAGATAACTACAGGTGTTTGTGGGATTATTTGACCGAATGATAGTAAATACATACCTTTAGAAAGCATTATAGAAAGGCAGTAAATGACTGAGAGCGGATATTGACCCTCGCAAAGGGTGTTGATTGAACATAAAATACGCCATCCCCCAGCTAGCTTTCAACCTTTTCCTATAAATTACAGCATCGTTCAACGTAAACTTGAGCGTGTCTTTCCAACAAATTCTGGTATGTAATTTGAATGGGCATTTAATTGATGATGCTAAGCAACAGTGTTATGTTTATTTCCAAGGAATTAGTTAAGGATATAGGGCTTCTGATTATGTTAAATGAAATCCCCACCGAAACAGAAATAGGATTTTTTTTTTTTTTTACAGGAACCATCTGGGAGTTTTTGATATGTTCATTGAGCTTTCGAAATAAAATGTATTAGAGGCGTTACCTAGAGGTTTTTTCTGCTAACAGGTGTTGGTCAAATGGAAGCATTTTTATCATTTTTTAGTAACGTAAATGATGTAAAACATGACGCTTGTATATCCCCTAACAATATCCTTTAAATGAAGGCAATAGATTTTTAAAACTTCACCGTTTTCACTCTTGTATAATGTATATAACAGACTTATACGAAACAAATGTGGAATTTCGCCAGAGACTTTCAAAACACTTGGCAAACACGAGACACTCACCCCCGAGAAATACAGAGAAGCAATATAATAACTATTCTTGTTTTCTTCACGAGCACTCCCTTTTAAAAAAAAGGTAGTTCTTAAAAAAGTAAACATTTAGTCACATTCTTCTGAAAGGAAATGGCAAGTAAACAATTTAATGAAAAGGGTGAAAATAAAGATCAATGATCGATCTTTAAAAAATTCTACAAACAAAACAAATCTGTGCTGAAGGCATAAACACGAACCCTTGAAGTTCCAGAGATGGAATCCAGAGATTAGGTGCCAAGGGGGATTAAGCATCCCCTCTTGACTGTTCATACCCACCATGAGCCCTATGAATTGATCAAGAATACCATAGTCAAATCTGGTATTTAAAAAAAAGACTTAATATTTAGTATGAAACAAGATGGCCAAAATTCGACCCAACGAGGCTATATTTGCTAACAAGGTCATTGTAACGACCGGAGAATTCACGAAATGCTGGCTTCAAACTTATGTCTTTGATCAATTCTGTGTAAATCACCAAAGATACACATAATTATTAAAGAACGCAATTTTAGCACACGAAATAATCCAGCGTAATAAATTTTGAAAATTACTGCACCATACACTATGGTTCAAGAATTGGAAACAGAGTGTGGGTGTGATTCTCTATGAAAACATTATGAAATGAACAATGGCTTGGCTGACAAAGTCTGAAGAATACTGTATCTTTATTAAATATTACACAAATGCTGATTTCTGAGAACCAGTATACGATGAGGAAGCTATTTATAGTTCAAGAAAACCACACTTTGAAATTTCACAGTCACGTTAATAATTACATGCACTGATAACCAAGATTCATGATATTATACACTTCTGTTGTATGTAAGTTATTCATAATTGCATGTCATTACACTTTAACTAATAGGATTTAATAATTTACTAATAACAGAAAATCATGTGGATGACGTTCATGATTTTTTTCTTATTTCTTGCCCATCACTAAAAATAAGGCTAACACGACATTTTGTCACCACCAGCGAAGTTGAGGGAATAATTTGATAGTTCCTCATATCATATAGTAAACTGTCTGCGGATGTTCTTGGATTTGACTTGAAAAATCTTACTGGAACTTGGAAGAAATAACCATTTCCAAGTAAAAATGTACAATTAACATTAGAAAATTAAATAATAGCTTACTTTTTATGGGAACAAACGAAATAGAATATTGAATTTATTTATTTTTTAAAATACACATTTTATCTTTTTGATTAAGAACACTGTGAAGCACCTAAAAATAAAGAAAATCAGTTGATTAAATGTCAGATTTGCTTATTTTTCTCGAGGCTCATCAAGGATATATAGCAACTTCTAAAATTAAATAAAAATTAAAATGTACCTTTTTTAATTGTCCACAATTTACTTACTTGCATGTAATTCGTAAGGTGTATGAAACTAACACTAGAATACGGAATTAGATATATAAAAAGTCTTAAGGTTATTGGAGGTCTTACCAGTAGAAATATGTAAGAAGAAACTAAAGAAAAATGTTAACTAAGTAATAATTATGTTATTTCTAAAAACTAGTCGATAAAAAAACATTGAATTTCTTTTCAAAGTTGCAAAGATAAAAAAAAATCCAATACATAAAGTGTAATTGATATAAACTTATTTTGTTACGATAAGCAAAAGGATTGGATACAGGTTCTAATAACCTACATGTTCAAGTTCCTTTCCTAGTGCCATTTAAGTTAGTAAGTTAATAAAAATGATAATACATTTACATAGTAAATAATATTTGCAAATGATTGATTGATCGTGTGTTGTCCTTACCTTCTGTTCAAGAATTTTTTCTTCTTGCAAATGCTTCTGAAACTTTAATTTCAGTTATTTGCATATAGTTTCAGTTACAAACATACTTTTTGTAGAGTTCTGATCTGCGGATTGGAACTTTGTATTCTTGTGTACATTGTATATCCAACAATGGTACAATTTTCTGTTTTAAGAAGAATGATGTTGCTTAAGTACTCAGGTACTTGAATTATATGAAACAAAGTTATAAACTTAACAGTGTAACAACGATAAGCAAGAGGTTCCCATCCTGTCTATAAATACATTCTTTTGAACGCTAAAATAAGCCAACCTGTAACTATTCTTCGGCACTTAACTGAATTTTTATTACCTTTCCATGTCAAATAAAGTGCAATCGTCCCATACTGCAGAAGCATGTTTAAGACCTGTTATAATGAATGCGATATACACTTTCGAAAAAAAAAACTGTCAATGGCAATATAATTTTGAGTTTCTTTAAGAGACTTTAATTTTGTGCGATCTGTTTTTTAACCCGATTAAAAGTAAGCCAAGATGACGTTGGTTGAATCATTATTCAATTGCCCAATAAGCAAAGCTTAATTTATTCTAAACAATTCTGAATGAGAAGAAGAAGAAGAAGAAAACACTTGCTGTGGACCTCAACTCGGCGGTTGGAAATATATCGGCGACGTATTGTCAATTACCTATAGTTTCTTCCTTACCTAAGTCGATTCGATGTATCCCAGTAAACATGAAATAAAAGACTCCCCATTCTTATTCATTTGTTTCATATATTTGGATATTTTATCAGAAAAGACGTTCGTGGTATTCTAAAGAAATCTTTAAGTAAACATAATAACTCTTCAACATTTCTATCGTCAACTTTCGTTACTTTTTTGGCAATATACTCTCATCATCTGAAAAGATTTGGTTTACGTCTCACAGTTGATTCGATACGCGAGGACATGCTCAATGTATGATCGATTTTTTTTTAAAACGAGGCAAGCCACTACCCAACAAGTTTATGAAACAAGGATATCATCAGTTTCGTTTGAAGTCATCATTTTGCAAATTCTACGGTCGATACAATGATCTTATCAGAAAATATTATGAATTATTATGTCAATTTCTGACTGACGTTTTTCCTACTCGTTGTTAGGCCATTATTTTGTACGTTTTTTTTTTTGCGTTAACCCAATTATTCCTGACAAGGAGCACACGGCGAGCGTGACCGGTGGGCAGGGGAGGCTCATTCCTCAATGACACCTGATGCCGCTTCTGATGTTTTAGAGGCCCGGTTTGGACATGCTCCCAGTTTAAATGGTTACATGGACTTTGAACGTGAATACCGTTCGTAACCCCAATATTTTATCGTCTTCGTTTAAAAATTTAATTTTAGACATTCTTCTACATATTTCTCGGTGAATGAAAAAAATATTTTGGACTGATTAAATCTAAATAACCACTTAGATGACCAGTCATTGAGTTCTTTTTTGTAATCATGATTTAGGAAAGTTTTTTTTAACGTAAAGATTGTGATGTTTTTAATTTAATGACTTGTCATCAGAAACAATCTACAAAATGATGGCTTTACAATTTAAACTAGTGCTAATTGTAACGGGGACCGTTACAGATGTTCCCCAAACGCTCCCAAACTCCCTTTTGTGCCTAATTCCTGTAAGACATTTTTAAAATATGATCAGTATCGACGGATTTCATCAAAGAATTATAAAAATGATCTCAACTATATGTCATTTAATGCATTGTTGCACATGCAAGATGATCATGGCATGTTGTCTAAACCATTAACATATCTATATTTTGTAAGAATCAATAAAAAAAAATGTTTAAGATATACATGCTACTGTTTCTTAAGTATATTGGTCATTTTGCGTATTTTGCGCGCGCACGTGCATGCATGCATGTTCGTGCATTCAATTTTGATAGTACCATAATTAGGAATCAATTATACCTTCATACTAAATTTCATCCCGTTTTGTTGAAAACTAAGAAAGCTATAGGCATTCAAAGTTTCAGCCAATCAGATTGCAACACACATGCATGCGCATGCTTTCATGCTAATTCTTATATATCATGCTGTAGATCTTCATAATGTATAAGCATGTTGAAAATTTCAAAGGATTCTGTCGAAAAACTAGAAAGATGTTAAGACTTTAGTTTCAACAAATCAGAGAGAAGCGCATGTGCATGCGCGTGAAATCTTGCTATTTTGACCATGTCATCTTGTCTATGCTTCTAATATATCCTTATATTATGAGTTTCAAAGCATTTCATAAAAAAATTATAAAGTTTTATATCAATTATATTGGACATTTCTCGTGTTGCACGTGCGCGCTCTTGGAAGCACACGTGCATGCACAATGATAATTCTTATATATCAGGCTGTAGATGTATTTTCAAAATTTCAGAGTATTCTGTCGAAAAACAAGAAAGATCTGTAGACTTTAGTTTCATCAAATCAGAGAGAAGCGCACGTGCATGCGCGTGAGATCTTGCGTTTTTGACCATGTCATCTTGTCTTTACTACTTATATATCCTTATATTATGGGTTTCAAAACATTTCAAGTCATTTCACGTGTTGCATGCGCGCTCTTGCAAGCACGTGCGCGCAAAATGACCTTCATCGCAAATCTACATAACATGCCTAGTGACCCTAAAAAGGTTTCACCTTGATCAAATGTGTAGTTTACGAGATCATTCGCGGAAAAGATTTTCCCAGGAAGAAGAAAAATAATAATAATAATAAGAAACAGAGTAAAAACAATATGTTCCCCAACTTCGTTTGGGGAACATAATAATAAGGAATAAAATTTGACCTAACACTGATCCTTGAAGAACACTTGGATTGGTGTATAAAGCTGACAATTGCCTATTTTTTGACAATATCATATCAGATATGTAGCATTAATAAAGATGTTCTTTAATTTCATGAGTTTGAAGTTAAAAATTAAAGCCTCATGCCAAACATTATCAATTTTTTTTGTATTACAAATCCTTGGAAATCATTAAGTATAAATTATCTTTAACAATCTTGTGGTATGTTTCTAATGATTATAAAGAATGACCCTGCAGAATATTACGTTTGTATTGAAAAAAATTAAATTCATGGAAAAGAGTAAAAAAAAATTAAGAATCTTTCCATAATTTCAGAAGGAAAATGGCCTAGATGCAGTTGTGTCTTCCTTCTAAAATACAGTCAATAAAAGACCTATTTCCAAAATGCTTCAAAATGTTTTTTTTCTTTCGAATTGATGAATGAAAATATAAAGGCAGGGGTTGTGAAATCGTAAAATTAGTACACTTTTTTAATCGAAGTGAAATTAGCATATTTCAATATCTTATAATAAAATAAATAATATGGTTAATAAGAAAAGATTTTAATACATCAAGGTACTATTCAATCACATATAGAATGCTATGTATTAATGCATGCAAGTATCGTATTAAAATATTGTCCTTGGAAAATTAAACTATGATATTTGACGATTGTAACCATTCAAAATGAAAACGTACGAAGCTGTAGGAACTTGTATAATAGTTATAACCTAAAAACGGTTTTTATAATACAATTAGTTTAAATTTTATCAATATTTGAAGAAGGCGACACAAATTTCTTTTCATTTTTAAACAATGAAACATTGGTTTACGAAAATAATTTAAAAATAACTTGCATTATTATAAATAAATAGGATAAAATTTGAGAACGAAGTGAAATCTGGTTTAATTTCTAAATTTAAGAATAAGATAAGTTGAAATATAATATTGATATGGAATTGCCGTATGATACTTGTAAGAAGAGCCACAGACGACTAAGGTATATGTTTTAAAAATTTTATTGTTAAAAAACGAAGGACCCCATAGATTTACATAATTATAGTCTTTATTTTGTATTAAGCCTGCGATATTATCATTTTTAATCTATTAAATTCTATTGCTTATTTTTTATATACGCAACCCACTTTTATATCTTACGATTAATTTCTGCTATTTGGCAAATTTGTTCGTAAGGTTGCAGTTAAAACAAACGTATCTTACTGCGTTTGGACGTCAATGATTTATAATTTACAATTAATTTAATTAAAACATTAAAGATTCTACCTTCAGTGGCTCTAATTGCAAATTATCCGCTATAAAGATGCTGTGTTTGCCATGGAAAATAAGGAGAACGGGGATAAAAATGAGGATAAAAGTATATTTAATAATCATGGCTAAATTAAACTCCACTGCTTATTAAGACCTAATTATATCGCATCAAGTACAAAAACGGAACATCATAATTTGGTATATTTGTTAGTTTTATGACTATTTCACTAAAATGACAGATAACAATACCCCGGTACTGTCTAATTAATCTTCCTGACTTTAAGTCAAGATAAACTTACTATTGAAATTAACAAATATGTCATTTAAAGGAAGCTGCTATTTGAATTTACAGTAGGGATTAGCAATCAGTTGATCAGGATTAGATGTGATAAACGCCTGTTAATGATCGCTCACAACACGATTTTCCAGCCTTCGTTATTGGATTTCTCTCTGTACTTAATAATACGTCACAGATTGAAACCTCCGGTGTGGTATCGTGCGAGTGTGTGTGTATTGGGTGCACTGAAGCATTGATTTAATTCTATGTGAAGCCTGGTTCGTTATCCTTTAAGAATATAACTTATAATCCCAACAAAGAAATTTGGTCTTGACTTCCCTTGACTTAGGTGAGCGGATACAATGCAAAGCCCGAAACTGAACCCTTTTCTTTGATCAGGAAGGGTGGCAGAAATACAAATCTTAATTCATAAAAAAAGTTTTTAGAACGTTTTCAGTTTGTATTTTTTGGAGAAAAAGCTTGTAAGGTGAATAAGGGGAATTTCTTTTTAAAATACTTTTTCTGGTGATTTGCATGCGAACAGACGCCTGTGAATCATGTACAAGTAGTTTGAGAAGGGTTTCATTGACATAAAACTTCTTTTGTGAATTGGTTTTGATTAAAGAATGATCAAAATAAACGACCATACAAAAAAATACGTACATCTTTTGCCTTCAACGATGTTAAAGTAAGTTTTTTTATTATGTATTTTTTGAATTTCTATTTTACATGATTTTGTTTAAAAAACAGAAACCTCACTTACAACTGTATTTTTACAAGAATTAAAATCATTTTTTAACGAAATGAAGTGTAACCCAAATTGTGCTCATGTATCTTTTCCAAGGCGTTATTTTATCTTGTTCTATACTCGTTGGCAACAGAATTGTAACACCCAAGATGTTTTAACACATGTGTTCCCTTGCTTTATAAATGCCTGGACTCTTTCCCTTATCAGCAACGCAAATACCATGCCATGCGCACCACCATGTGCGACCTTGTACATTTGCGCATTGCACAAAACATGGCAACATTGTAATGTCATACTTAAAATCGCCTGGGGTAACATAGGCTTGTTAAATGTGTTTTGTATTTTGGACTGTGTAAGTGTGAAGATAAGAAATTAAAGTCAGGTGTAAAGAAAGGATTGAATATCACTTATTCACGTGAGATATTGAGTGGTATAAGTAGTAAGTTCAACTACCGAGAATTTTTTTTTTCTCGTCAATTTCAAGCTAAGCCCTTCAGAAGAAATGGAAATTCATTTCACCTATTTCACCCGTACTTCCGCACCGATTGCGTAATATATATATTATGCCAATGCACCGAAACCTGCTGCTCACTTCTATTGTAAAAATGCGCATTACGATCTCAAATATAGAACACCAGTAAGTCGTTTAGTACAATAATGGCTGCAAACAGAATGAGTGGCTTTCATTGTTCTGAACGATACGTACAGCTGATGTTGTTTGCCTAAAAATAATCACCACGATACAGGATATAAATAGATTATGATAAATTATTAAGTTTCTTACATATTCATCTAGTATAAATCAATAAACAGAAATAACCTTTTAAAAAAGAAATAAAGATCCTCAAACAAACATGCTAAAGCTAACAAACGAAAAAATGACAAGCAAAGAAATGTTTTTTGAAAAATATCAAAAATGTTGATTGATGGCCTTTTGATCACACCTTTTCAGAAAATCTGAGAAAAATATCTTTATGAAGAACAAATCGTAAAAGTGTAAAACATTAATAAGACTTATCTATTTTTTTTTTTAGAAAAAAAATCATGCTCCAATTATGTCCCTGCAATGTTAAAAAAAATCATATTTTGTATAATTACCAATAATTCATTTCAAACTTCATTGAAAATAAAAAAGAAAAATGATATGTTTTACTTCATAACTTTTAAGAATACCCGTAAGACATACATGTATATGTTCAGAAGGCACCTTAATTGAAATTATTATCATTATAAGTCATTATTCTTCTCTTTCCAACTGATATAACATGGCAGGAAATCGATAAGTTCTATACATGAAAAATGGAGATAACGAGCCTACATCCTTAAGGCGGTGGAGTGTTACATAACAATCTCTAATTTCATCTTTTAATTTTATTTTTTTTAACCATCACTGAGAGTTAGCACTAGTAAGCTCAGTAAGTGCTATTTGTTCTTATCTTCGTCCTCTTTTTCTTTGACTGTAAATTTTGATTTTACGCAGTTTTATCAATGCCAGTTTATGAAAATAAAGATTTCTTCATTGTCTTTGATATTGTGACAATGCAATACGGATGTCATTAAACAATGATTATGTATATTTTTCTTCAAAGTAATATTTCACTTATAAAACTTTCAAACAAATTAGAAAAAATAAAATCAAAATCAAGAAATAACAGAATGCGTAATTTTGAATTAAATAGGGGGAGGTAAATTCAAAATTTAAAACCTGATTTTCAATATGTTTTATTTCGTTATGTAGTTATCTTTTTCTTAAAGAACTGATTTGCTTTTTCGGCATTTTAATTAATATTCCAAATCTTGCTTTTGAAGCAAAATTTGTATATTTTACTAACTTTTCAAAATGGTGAATTAAAATACATCCAACATCATTTAAGTCTAGAATAATATATTCTTCTAGTTGTATGATTGAACACCTTCTATCTTTATATTATCTATTTTTAGGATATTTTATAATGTCTACTATTGCAAAGAAAGGGTTTCAATGAAAATCTCTGCAAACATCATTTAAAGTAGAAATAAGCGCTGCAGATTATATCTGCTCAGGTTTTTCTTTTCTGATGTTATGCCATCTTTTCGTTCGTTAAAATCTAAAGATAGTAAGTCTTACAATAAAAGCTATATTTTGAATAAAAATCAGAACCTAGATATTCTTTTTTAAATTTCTAAAAGGAGAAAAAATTAAAATTTGGATATCAATATTAGCTTTAACATTTTTTAGAAAAAAAAAACACCAAAGAGATATTTTAAACTTAGATAAGAAGTACATTATGTTTTTATTAAAATGTTATTTTCATTTACCAGTACTCTTTATAAGTAAATTAACATATAGCAAAAGAGTTTGCTTAACATGATATAGACTCCTTTAACAGAATTTCCCTTTCTAAGATTAAACGAAATAATTTATTTATATTAATTAATTTATAAAAGTATTTATATATGAACGTGAAACAGAACCGATACCTTTAAATGGAAACATTTTTATAGCAATACTTCTTTAGTACTTTTGTTTATATTTCAGCATTTGCTGGTAAATTTAAGTACATGGTCTTTTCCATCTGAATTTCTCCTCAATATTTTAATGACTGTAACTATATTTCAACTCCTGGAGCTCAAATTTTATGAATTTTTGTTCTTCATATTGTTCATTTAAAAAACCTATTACTCACTTTTAATGAAAATGCATTGATCATTTTCCAGGAACAATCAGAAGAAATAAGAGATATTATATATTATAAATGTGTTACGATAATTAAACTGCATTTCTTAAAAAATACAATAAAATATCAATTGAATCCTTTATTGATCATACTATACTTGTTTCAGTTGCAGTACGTATATATTGTGGTATAAGTTCTTGTCACTTATTGAAATATTGGTACATGTATATAACAACCAAAACGTCCGAAACAATTTTTAATAAGGTGGCTATTTTGACACGAGGGTAAGGTATGGGCAAAGTACGATGAAACCCCTTCACTGAAAATTAAACATTACAAACTGAATATAATGTATTTAAATTATTGGTTCATTTAAAAACCGATGTAATCAATTTTAAATGAAATAAGTCATTTTTAAATAGATCGTTTTAAAAACGATTGAATATAAATACTGGTATTGAAATATAAAATGAAGATCGATATGAATTGATTAAAATTGTGTAAATATAATAGACTAATTATAACCTTTTCATACAATATTAAAGCTAAGGTTACGTTTTTAATCTAAATATAACCTTTTAGACAATTTTCAAATAAAAGCAAGAAGTCAGTTTTAATATGTATATATATTTCCTTTCAGATAATATTCAAGTGAAGCCAGAGATCAGTTTTAAACAATTATCAAATGAAGGCAAAGACCAGTTTTAGTCCAATTTAACCTTTTAGACAATATAATCAAGTAAAGGTTTAAGTTTTATTTTTTAACCAAAGCATGGTTTGCTGCTATGATATACCCAGTTAAAAGCACACACGTTCACACGTTATCTGCATTTCTCATCCAGATCGAGGTTATAAATTTTCCAAGGTCATTGACAGGATAAAAACCTAAATGCAAGGAATTCCTGTATTTTTCTAGGCCTTGTAGCCTTTAGAATGATCGATTTGCGGTTTTACATGCTTTCATTGTACTTGTTTCCAGAAATATGTCGGCTCACAGCCACAATCACGATTTAAATTACTTTACACCGAGTGATATGCTTCTTGTAATAGCACATGCGCAAACAATGTTTTTGATGTTACGTAATCTGGAAATTTTTACGGTTTCTTTGATTGATAAGCCGGAGATTTATATCGTAAAACATTAGCAGCTCCGAGCGTATATTGTAACGAACCTTGCTGTTTCGTAGAATATCAGCTTAACGTGTTAAAGAATAGTTTTTTTCTATTTTGTGAGGAAAGAAAGGAAGTATAAAGTAATTATCGAAGGATCTGAGTAGACCTCATAAACAGGTTCAATGTCTGAAAAAATCTTAGAATAAAAATTCTTCTCACGTAAATTTTCTAGCTCAATCTACTGTCCTTTTTTTTATTTTTCAAAACCATTATTTTTACATTTTTTGTTTCAGCAATAACCTTTGAAGAAAGATATAAAAAGTGTGTGAATCGAATATAGTTATACATTTGATATTCAATAACTATGACGTTTTTTTTTTTAAATTTCATTTTGTGTTAGCCTTACATCATAAAACATAAAAAAGAGAAAAGAATTAAATTGATTTTTTAACTTATCTCATTTGGGTGTGACGTAATTATACGCTGTTGACTCACGCCGAGTGTTATACATTAAAACAAAATTACATTTGTGCTTGAAAATACAGCTTCAATATCTCTGTACAAAATATACGTTTCAAATGTTTTATAAAAAATACTGTTTAAAAACGATGCAGCGATATACGAACTACGATAAGATAAAGTGGTTGTAGAATAATTTCTTATATTTATTATTTCATTAAGATTGAAAAACATGCCATATGGAAAGCAGTTTACGTATATACGTATTTGCAATGTTGGAAAATATATATATGATTTTGAAATTGAATAACTTAGAAAATCTGAAATCAAAAAGCGAGCATTTATAAGACATTTCATTGTATTTAAATAACTTTAATGTTTAACATTTTTTAAACGACAACAATTAATTCTTAATTATTGGTTTATTTAATGATTACATTTCTAAATAGAATTCCTTTATCTTGTTGTATTCATTTGACTTTTTGCATTTACTCATTACTGGGGTCGTAAGTTAGAGAAATAGTTAGTATTTGACAGTTAGGCCCCTATAAGAAACAAACGACCACGCATGACTGAATCATCATTTAAGGTCTCATTTCAAGACAAGTATTTTTAAGATCTATGACCTTCTTGTTCTGAATATATTATAAAAATGGCATGTTTATTGTGTTGTTACAGAGAAATGTACGAGTGAATGACAAACCATGCACAGAAAGACTCGCCTGAAAATCAACCCCTCCCTCAATCCCCACCTCATCTGTGTGCTGTGTGGAGGCTATCTAATAGATGCGACTACCATCGTCGAATGTCTCCATTCCTGTAAGTCTTAGCTTTCTTTTCGAATTAATATCCAATTTAATTGATTTTTTTAATTACATCTTAAATGTTGTGAGGTTCAAAGCACAAAATATACGTATTCTTGTAAGTTTCCATAAGACTATAGAATGATGTTTTATGTTTCTTTCAAATTAAGCAAAAATCCCTAAAACCGTTGACTGTCTCCGGTAGAAAAATGATCTAAAAGTCGATGAATTTTCTCTGAAACAAAAGTAATACAAGAGTAGTGGGATATTTTAAATTGTATAGATCACAAATTGGTCAGAAACTATTTCCCCAAATTTCAATGATATTAATCTGAACCGATTGACTAGTCCTTTATATTTTTCAGTTTCGTTCCGAATCATTTAAAATGAATGAATGTTATATCCAGCATATAAAGTCAAACAGTGGATGACAAATTTGATTCTTTGAGATCAGTTTTTATTCTTTCGCCGAAAATAATTTAAGATTTTTCCACATCAGAAGTTGATTTTGAATGCAGATATTAACCATTGCGGTATGTCTTCTTACTTTCTCCCCCCCCCCCCTCCCCCCCCTTTTGTACCATAACAATAATTATAGAAAGTCGAAACATATGGTTTCGATATTAACACGTTTTAAAGTACATCGATTGATAAAGTATTTACAAATTTAGTGCGCAGAAACTTTAAAAGAAATGATTTATAAGAACATTTTAAGCTTTTGATTTATTGATTTTATACCTTCACATTCTGGCATTAATGTTGAATTATTGATATGTAGATTATATATTCCATCCAATGATAATTAGGTCCAGTTAAGGTCTATGTGTACTTTGCGGTGGCGTTTTATCCTTAGTGACTTCAATACTTTTAAGTGCTCAGTTTCTCAATACACAATTAACCTCGAAATCAATCTGAAAACGATAGTACAGTAGAGTATAAGAGAGAAGAGAAAGCAAGATTCCGTGGTGAACGAGTTTTTCGTTCCCACGAAATCATACAAGAGTGGAATTTCATTCAGAAAAGCATTATAGATAAACCTTGTTCCTTACTGGTATGATAAGATTCAAAGCTTTAAAAAGTAATTCTCGTCAGAGTATTGTGTCAAGAGGAATTGTATACAATGAAACTCGGCTGTTGTTAACATTTTCAGTAAGCAACTTTTATACTCTCCATACTTTCTGATATGCATGCTAGACACTCTACAAGGAAGTTGTAGGAACATTGCATTTGGTTAAAATTCGGTATTCAATCATGATAGATATTTTTGTTCATCTTAATCGTAGTTCATATTTTTACCTTACTCTAACAGAAACTCTTATTTATCATTCTCTTTCATTATTATGCATACTATATGACATTTTTAGGTCCTAATTTGATACCAATACCTGCAATGAATGATTATAAATTTCCTGGAATTTTTTTTTTACGCCTTCATTCATAAAAATTTACTTTAACGATACTAGTACATGTACATTATTCAAATTTTTCGGTGTAAGTATTTCTTTAAGAAAAAGAGATATCGCGTTTTTTAAAAAAAAATTTTATAAGAAGGTTATTTATATATATTTGATTTCTAATGTCTTTTTATCTTGTTTATAAGTAAAGAAATACATGGGAATTATTGAACCAATGTCGAAACTTGCTCGAATCTCTTCCTGTAAAATTCATCATACCACATCAATAGCAAATAGTCTGTTCCAAAGATGACTGATTTACAACATTATGTTGTTTTCTCTCATATATATCTATTCATATAGCATAAAACATTTATCATATATCTTGCATTACAGCTAGCAGTGCTTGTCTTAAAAAGAACATAATGATAAACATCATAGTTTTCAGAAGAATTTCGAAGAACAATCATGTTTTATCACAGACTTGGGGTTTTCGAACCCATAATAATAAAATCAATGCAACGCATCTAAATAATACGAGTATATAAATGTTTATTTTTCAAAAGCACTTTAATAATCTTCATCTCAAGATATGACTTGAAAAATTCATTCTTGCAACAAATGACTAGGAGATAAAACGATTTAAAAAA